>NC_057806.1:187489053-187506205 GCF_018294505.1 Triticum aestivum
GCCGCCGCACCGGAGCCGCGCCGCCGCCGCCATCGTCTCGCCGGAGCCGCCCGAGGTAGCCGCCGTTGCCTCGGTTTTCGCAAAGAAAACCGATCGGTTTTTTTTGAAAACCTAGATCCGTTTTTAGATTCCGGTTCAGTTTATTTTTTTCTTTGGTTTAGTTATTTAGCGAACGACCGCTTTTTCGTTCATTTTTACAAACGGTATTCATCGTTTACCGCAGACAGGGAACGTTCGTTCGTTAGCCTGTTTGTCGTTTTTCTTTTTCTCGGATTTTCCGTGATTATTTCTGATCGCGATTTCTGATCCGATTTTCGTTTTAGTTTAACTTTTCGCTCATTTATCGGAGTCAGGCGATTCAAGTGCCTAGAGTTTCGTCTTGAAACCCTCTTTCCGTTTGACCAACTCAAACAAGTTTTTGCTTCTGTAAAATTTGACTTAGGTCCAGAGTAGTAAATTAAGCCTGTTTCTTTTGTCGTTTGACTTTCGTTGTTTCATTCGAATTACTTCTTTTTGCAAACTGGAGTTCTTAAGTTGAACTTTCTAGTTAGATCTCTTATTTGAGTTTTACCTATGCATTAGATGAGTACTTATTGTATGCTGGTTTGTTTTTTTGTGTTAGAGTACCCGGAGTGCGCCGCTTGCTACTTGAAGTCTCTAGGTTTCACGGATCATCAACAAGGCCAGTAACACTTTGATCATACCTCTTACTACCTAGTTTTATTGCATTAGATCAATCCTCACACATTGCATGATTATGATCTAATTAAATTGTGGGTTTTGGGATGTAGATGAGGTAGTACCTATTACCTGTTTTATTATCAAACCCTTGGGAGTTACTTCTCCGTTTGCTTATATTGCCATGCTATGCTAGTAGACGTGGATTGGGTGAGCGTATCCATGACAGATGTGAGATTGTTAACTAACGGTTTATTTAAGGTGGCAACTTTAATACACATCTGGGTGGATTGAGGCACCTGGGTATTCCAGCGATTGCCTGTTTTTCTTTATGGACCGCCACCCAGGCTCAAAGGGATCATGCGATTATTCATGCTAGAAACTTCCGTGTGCAGCCACAAGCTACTATGGGCTCTAGCATAGTTGATTAAGTCGTGCGAACTCTTACAGTGGTAGACTAGCAGATGTAGGGGAAAGTAGGTGTAACGGTCTACCCGACCGTAAGGTGCTAGCGCTTCTGAAAGACTATGTCTCGGTCATCCGTTTCTCAAACACCATGTAGTGCGAGAATTCCAATGGAGGAGATCGAGTCTTGTGGGGAAAAGTGCGCAAACCTCTGCATTGTGTATAAACTAATCATGATTAGCCGTGTCCCCGTTTATGGACGTCTTGAGTATCTGTTACTTGGATTATCATGTGAATCTCATCATGTTACTTTAATTAATTTAATTGGGTTTTAATGATGATGTTTAATTGGGATTGAGAGGGTGTCTACACTCTCAATGTTTAACAACCACCATGATAGTTAAATAAAATTTATTTCTTTGCACCAGGGAAAAACTGGCTTTACGCAAAACTATAACCATAGAGATTTCCACCAGCCATATATGCATGTAGTATAACATATTTCTGTTCATTACCCTCTATGTGTTACATTGCCAGCATATTCCATGTGCTGACCCGTTCTCGGGCTGCAACGTTCATGTTGCAGACTTTTCAAACGACGAGTAAGGTGCCTTTAGGTCGTGGTTCTATACTCAGTGATGCCGTTGGAGTTAATGGACTCACTTATCTTCCAAGCCTTCCGCTGTTATCATTATTAGATGGCCTTAACCCATATTATTTGTAATAATTTCTCTATCGAGACACTCGTTGTAATAAGTGTGTGAGTGCTACTCTGTTATAAATCCTTCAAGTACTATGCGTGTTAGCATTACTAATCCAGGGATGGTACTGAAGCACAGAGATCGGACCGTTTGAGGTCTGGTCGCTACAAGATGGTATCAGAGCACACGCTGACTGTAGGACACGACCACTAAGCTAAAGCCCTAGAACACTACTCACTCTTCCCATTTCTGACTCCTCATCTTTTCTACTCTTTTAGGATGGCGGATGCCAGGAACAAGTTCACGCAACTGGATGAAGATACACCCTTTGGACGCCACCTGAAGGAAGTCACGAAGTACCTGAACATCAGAGTACCAAGCTTCACCGGGACCTACAACGCCACTTTACCCGAGGAGGAGCGCTAGATGATTCAAGTTCAAGTTCCAGGAAGAACATTCACGCCAGTCACTAAACCCATGGAGTTTTCCTTCGATGCACCAAACTGGAGTTTAGGAAAGAGTATGGCAGCTCACATCGCCATGGGACGTATTGGAGAAGTTTACCGCAATGATCTCAAGGATACTATCTACCAGATTTGTGGGCGCCGAGATGAACACTGGGAAATGATTAGCACCAAGAAGGATAGATCAATCGCAGCTTTTATCCAAGAGTTAAACCAGCACATTCGACGTCAGGAGAATCAGATGCGCGCAGACATGATAGATCTGAAGAAGGCGATGACAAGAATCACAGAGCTGGAGGAAGAACTCAAGGCTACACGTGAAGATTATGAGGAGGAAATCGTCGTACTAGTGGAGAATAATGACGACCTGATTAAGAAGATCGGAATATTCATGGGAGACCCTACACCAGTAGAAGAAGACGAAGAACCCAAGGAGATTCGCCCGGAAGACTACATCATCATCAATGACACCGACTCTGACCTGAGCGATGATGACTATGAAGATTAAGCTGGAGCAGATATCATGGAGTCTGCAACCGAGGAATATTTCTAGTAGACCACCAAATCAGTAGTAGTATTCCACCATGTAAATAGAGTAGTCCGAGCACTTTCGCGATAGTTCTAGATCGATTGTATGCCCTTGATTGATTGAGTGAAATGTTTGTGTTTGTCTCATGTGCATATGGGTAGTGTTTTCTCATTAGACCTCATTCTATTCTAATTTGTCCACTCTAAACCCATCAGATGCCTCCGAGACGTGAGAATGGATTTGCCTTTCCACCAGAGCTCACTCAGTTGATGCAGTAGCAGAATGCGTTGATGCAGCTGCTAGTCCAGAATCGGAATCAGGGGAACAACAACAACAACAACAACAACCCACCACCACCTGTTGATCACTTAACCCGTTTCCTTAGAATGAATCCGCCGGTGTTCTCCAGTAGCACCGAGCCTATAGTAGCATATGATTGGCTCCGCAAGATTGGAAGGGAGTTAACCACTACAGGATGTACTGATGCTGAGAAGGTGCGCTTTGCCGCACATCAGTTGGATGGACCAGCAACATCATGGTGGGAAAATTACACTGTCACCTACCCTATAGCCACGGTGACATGGGACCAATTTCAGCAGGCTTTCCGTACTGCCCATGTTTCAGCAGGAGCTATGGCCATGAAGAAGCGTGAGTTTCACAACTTGCGCCAAGGAGGACGGACAGTTGTCCAATACGTGGATGACTTTAGTAAGTTAGCACGTTATGCCTCAGATGACGTTGCTACGGATGCAGCTAAGCAGGAGAAGTTTCTGGAAGGACTGAATGATGAGTTGAGCATGCAGTTGATGGTAGCAACTTTCAACAACTACCAGGAGTTGGTAGATCGTACTCTTATGATTGAAGGGAAGCAGCAACAGATTGAGAACCGCAAGAGGAAGTATGGACAAGGGAAGTACAATTCAGGAGCTCAGTAGAAGCCACGTTTTACCCCGAAATCAGGAGGAAATTTTCAGCATACCCATGGAGGAGGGAGTTCGCATAATCATAATGGCCCCAAGAACGGTAATGGGAATGGGGGAAGCAATGGTCAGAACCGTACCAACCCATCAACCCCATCCTAGAGAGACCTAAGCCAAGTCACTTGCTATAAGTGTCAGAAGACTGAACATTATGCCAATGAATGTCGTGAAGCCCAGAATGGAAATGGCAATGGAAGCTCTGGGAAGAAGCCGAACCCTTTCAACAGGGGACAGGTGAACCACATTAACATGGAGGAGGTTGAAGCCCAGCCAGATGCAGTAATAGGTAAGTTTTTGGTTAAGTCATTTACTGCAATCATTCTTTTCGATACTGGTGCATCGCATTAATACATATCAAGGGGATTCGTGGATAAGTATAAACTGCCCACCAAGGTTCTTAGAACACCGATGTTAGTAAGCTCACCAGGAGCGGAGTATATGGCCAGCAAAGGATGTTTTCAAGTGCCAGTGAGTATAGGTAGGCATGTCTTCCCCTCAGATTTAATCATTCTGTAATCGCAAGGTTTGGAGGTGATTCTAGGTATGGATTGGCTGTCGATGTACGGAGGAAACATCGATTGCTCCAGTAAGTCGATTTTGCTTACCACCCCAGAAGGAAGAAGGATCAAGTATGTATCACGGCATGTGCCGAATAGGACTCAAGTAAATTCCTTAACAGGAGTTGTACAAGAGGAAGTACCAGTGGTAAAGGATTTTCCGGATGTATTTCCAGAATAGTTGCCAGGCATGCCACCGGATAGGGACATTGACTTTTTGATTGAGCTTTTGCCAGGCACAGTACCAATATCTAAGAGACCGTATAGAATGCCCGTAAAGGATTTGGAGGAGATTAATAAGCAGATTAAGGAGTTACTGGATAAGGGATATATTCGCACAAGTTCGTCACCTTGGGGATCACCAGTACTTCTAGTGGAAAAGAAGGATGGATCATTAAGGATGGTTGTTGATTATTGAGTATTGAATGAAGTGACGATCAAGAATAATTACCCACTTCCGATGATCAATGATTTGTTTGACCAATTGCAAGGAGCAAAGGTATTTTCCAAGATTGATTTGCGATCAGGATACCACCAGTTGAAGATTCGAGAGCAGGACATACCTAAGACAACTTTTACTATGAGGTACGGGCAATATGAGTATACCGTTATGTCACTTGGTCTGACTAACGCACCTGCTTATTTTATGAACATGATGAACAAAGTGTTTATGTAGTTTTTCGATAAGTTCGTCGTAGTATTCATTGATGATATTCTGGTTTACTCGAAGAATGAAGAAGAACATAAAGAACATTAGCGTTTGGTACTTGGTAAGCTCAGAGAACATCAGCTATACGCCAAGTTCAGCAAATGTGAGTTTTGGTTGGAGGAAGTTGGATTCCTCGGACATGTTATATCCGGAGAAGGAATAGTAGTAGATCCCACCAAAGTTGTCACTGTGACAAATTGGGAAGCCCCAACAACAGTGGGAGAGATCCGGAGTTTTCTTGAACTCGCAGGATACACCGGAGATACATTGAAAATTTCTCGAAGATTGCAAAACCTATGATGGAGTTGTTGAAGAACCATACCAAGTTCAATTGGACCGAGGAATGTGAGGCCAGTTTCTAGGAGTTGAAGAAACATTTGGTAACCTCACCAGTGTTGATTCTACCAGATCAGCGCAAGGATTATGAGGTGTATTGCGATGCTTCACGTCGAGGAATTGGAGCAGTTCTTATGCAGGAGGGAAGATTTGTTTCATATGCTTCATGACAGCTTAAGCCCCATGAGTTCAATTATGCTACACATGATTTGGAGTTAGTAGCCGTAGTGCACGCATTGAAGACATGGAGACATTTTCTCATTGGAAACCATTGTGAGGTGTACACGGATCACAATAGTTTGAAGTACATCTTCATGCAGAAGGAGTTGAATCTCAGGCAAAGAAGATGGTTGGAGCTCATCAAGGATTATGATATGAGATTACATTATCATCCCGAAAAGGCTAACATTGTAGCCGATGCGTTGAGCCGCAAGAGCCATGTCAACACACTAATGACCGAAGATTTACCAAAGGAGTTAGTCAAGGATCTTCGTGAGCTATGTTTGGAGATAGTTCCGAAAGGCTATGTAGCAACATTGGAGATACAGTCTACCCTTATGGATAAGATCAGACAAGCTCATAAGACCGACAAGGAGATTGCCTCTATTAAGGGGAAGATGAGCAAGGGAAAAGTTAAAGGATTTCGTGAGGATGAACACGATACCTTATGGTTTGAGGACCGCGTTTATGTACCCAATGACCCGGAGATCGGGAAGTTAATTTTGCAAGAGTCCCATGATTCGCCGTACTCGATTCACCCAGGAAATACCAAGATGTATTTGGATTTGAAAGACACTTTCTGGTGGACCAGAATGAAGAAGGATTTTGGAGAGTATGTAGCCGTTTGTGATGTATGTCAGAGAGTAAAGGCAGAGCATCAGAAGCCAGCAGGATTGCTACAGCCATTGCCGATACCCGAATGGAAGTGGGATAAGATAGGCATGGATTTTATCACGGGATTACCTAGGACCCGCTCAGGCTATGACTCGATATGGGTTGTAATCGATCGCTTGACGAAGGTAGCTCATTTCATCCCAATGAAGACTAGTTACACCAGTGCTAAGTTGGCAAAGATATACATGACCAGGATCGTATGTCTGCATGGAGTTCCTAGGAGCATTGTATCAGATAGAGGAACCCAGTTTACCTCAAAGTTCTGGAATCAGTTACACAAAACTTTGGGTACTAGACTAGAGTTTAGTATAGCTTTTCATCTGCAGACCGATGGACAGACCAAGAGAGTCAATCAGATTTTGGAGGATATGCTGAGAGCTTGTGCTCTATATTATGGATCTAATTGGGATGAAAATTTGCCATATGCGGAGTTCTCTTACAACAATAGTTACCAATCTAGTTTGAAGATGGCCCCTTTTGCAGCCTTGTATGGAAGAACGTGCAGAACACCATTGTCATGGGATGAAGTTGGAGACCGTCAGTTGTTTGGACCATATTTGATTAAGGAGTCTGAACAGAAAGTGAAGTTGATTCGTGATAGGCTCAAGGTAGCCCAGTCCAGGCAGAAGAGCTATGCAGATTCTAAACGCAAGGAGATAGTTTACGAAGCCAGAGATAGAGTTTATCTTCGTGTATCTCCACTTCGAGGAGTTATGCGCTTTGGAGTTAACGGAAAGTTAGCACCACGTTTTGTGGGACCATACAAAGTTTTGGAGCATATGGGAGAAGTTGCTTACAAGTTGGAGTTGCCCGAAGGATTGTCAGGAGTTCATGATGTGTTCCACGTTTCCTAGTTGAAAAAGTGCCACGCAAAGATGGCTGATATACCGCTAAGAGATACAGTGCCGCTGGAAGCAATTCAGTTGGATAGTGATTTGACCTACGTGGAGAAACCAGTCAAGATTCTCGAATATGCCAGCCGAGTCACCCGCACCAAGGTTATCAGGTTTTGTAAAGTTCAGTGGAGCCACCACACCGAGGATGAAGCCACCTGGGACAAGAGGAAGATCTGTTGAAGGACCACTGTCGGTGTCAAAACTGGCGGATCTCGGGTAGGGGGTCCCAAACTGTGCGTCTAGGCAGGATGGTAACAGGAGGTAGGGAACACAATGTTTTACCCAGGTTCAGGCCCTCTTGATGGAGGTAAAACCCTACATCCTGCTTGATTAATATTGATGATATGGGTAGTACAAGTGTAGATCTACCACGAGATCAAGGAGGCTAAACCCTAGAAGCTAGCCTATGGTATGATTGTTGTATATGGAGTTGATTGCCTACGGACTACAACCCTCCGATTTATATAGACACCGAATAGGGTTAGGGTTACATAGAGTCGGTTACAATGGTAGGAGATCTTGAATATCCGCATCGCCAAGCTTGCCTTCCACGCCAAGGAAAGTCCCATCCGGACACGGGAAGAAGTCTTCAATCTTGTATCTTCATAGTCCAGGAGTCCGGCTGAAGGTATCATCCGGCTACCCGAACACCCCCTAATCCAGGACTCCCTCAGTAGTTCCTGAACCAGGCTTCAATGACGACGAGTCCGGCGCAAATTGTCTTCGGCATTGCAAGGCGGGTTCCTCCTCCAAGTCCTTCATAGAAGATTGTAAACACCAAGAGTAGTGTCTGGCTCTGCAAAATAAGCCTCCACATATTGCCATAGAGAGAATAATATTAACACAAATCAAATCTGCTGACGTATTCCGCAGTGCACCATCACACTACAACCAAGTCCTTCGCTCGAATCGTTTTCACTTTTCCACCTCAGCATGTTTTGCGAGGCGGTTTCCTTGGCACGTCTTGTCAAAGCAGAGATCGTGTACCCCCTTTTATGGGATTCTCATCAATACGGAGGTGCGAACCCAACCGCGCCACTTATCACGGCGCTTGGGAGGCAAGCGAGTTTTACTAGGCAGGTGGGGACGCACAACCGCATCTGCCCATATAAGGGGACAAGGATCCACCTTTTTACCTACGCCTTCTTCCTCCTTTGCCTATCCATCTCCTTCGCACCCGAGCTTCAGCGCCCAAGCCTGCGCTTCCTACCTCAACCTCCTCCAGCAATGTCCGGAGCGGGAGGCAAGTGGATGGTCTCCTCCGTCACGGAGGGCCATGTCAAAAAGCTAAGGAAGGCCGAATACTTGTCCAAGGACATCGCGCACCGGCTTCCCGAGGAAGGGCAGCTTCTCCCCACCCCAAGGCCCCATGAGAGGGTAGTATTCCTTCCGCACTTCCTCCGCGGACTGGGTTTCCCACTCCACCCATTTGTCCGGGGGCTCATGTTCTACTATGGCCTGGATTTCCACGATCTGGCCCCGAACTTCGTCCTCAACATCTCGGCGTTTATCATCGTGTGCGAGGCTTTCCTCCGCATCCGCCCCCATTTTGGCCTCTGGCTCAAGACCTTCAACGTCAAGCCAAGGTGGTGCGCGGCAGCCAGGCGGAGTGCGGAGGCGCCATGGCGGGCAAGATGGCCAACGTCCTATGGCTCAAGGGCTCCTTCGTGGAGACTCTGAAGGGGTGGCAATCATGGTGGTTTTACATCACCGAGCCGCACGATCCGAAATGGATCACAGCCCTCGAGTTCCGATCCGGACCCCCCACGCGGCTTATGTCCTGGAAAGAGACGGGCCTGTCGTGTGGCAATGAAAAAGAGGTGACCGGATTGCAGACATGCATCCAGTCCCTGGTGAGCAAGCCGATCTAGCTTGTCAATGTAGTCCAGGTTATGCTCGTCCGCTGGATCCTCCCGTGTCAACAACGGGGCTTTGATCTTTGGGAGTTCAACCCGGCGCAGCACCAAACCCTTAACCGGCTCTTTGACACGACGTATGAAGACGTCTGGAAGGTGCTAACCAAAGGCGCCGAGGCTCCCACATCCGCTTCCGAGGACCGTGGATATAGCTCGCGGCGTCACGCCAGCGAGGTAAGCTATTTTCACCTTTTACAAGATGTTAAGTTTCTTCATAGTTTGACTCTATGTGGGATCTAAACTCCCTCACCTTTGACAGGCTTGGCAGGCGCAGTCCGGATCGATTAACTGTCCGGCTCCCCTGCCCGAAGACCCAGCCCCTGCTCTCCTAGTGAAGTTGCTGGTTCCGGCGCCTTATGTGGTGCCGGAGAAGAAGGCCAAGAAGAAGAAGGCCACGGGGACTCGAAGGAGTACCCGTAATGTGGTGGTGTCGGACTCGTCATCCGACGAGTCCGAGACGCTCTCCTCCCGTGTGAACGAGGAGGAGGAAGAAGAACACTCTCCCCCTCCAGCGGGGGGAGGAAAGAAAAGGAAGGCCGCCCCAACGGGGGAGGCCGAAGGGTCCAGGAAGAGGAAGACCCCTCCGTCGAACTACTCCCCCGACGCCGAAGAGGACGAAGAGGAGTGGCCAGATAGGGCCAAGTGTCCGGCGAAATCGTAAATATTCGGATATCAGAGTAACTCATGACGTTGCTTTGTTGCACACCCTTCCCTAATGTCGAACATAATTATGCAGCCCGCCCCGGGCCGAACTCAACGAGTCGTCGAGCGGTTCCCTGGATTCATCGGACGTGAACTCAGTTCCACCCGCTGTCTCCCCCCGCACTGCGGATGACGCTGAAGTGGCGTCGCAACGAGCTCCAAGGCAGGAGGAGGTGGTCCTGGAGGAGCCGCAAGGCGACCTCCCGGACTCCAGGAGTAAAGGGGACAAGACCCCCCAGGGCTCCAAGTCCGGCTTTGTGCCGGACACCGCGCCGAAATCTTCAACAGTTCCGGACCGCGGCAGGCGAACTCCTTCCAAGAGGAGCAAGCCTTCTGAGCCGGCGGCCTCCTTCCAACCGGAGGTGCCGGACAATCTGCTGGAGGTGCTTGACGGCGCCTCTATCGACGAGGAGCACCGTACTATTATGAGTACGGTGATCCAAAAGGTTCGGTCCGCCAAGAGAGGACTGAGTGAAGCTTGCGCTAGCCTTCTAACAGGCTTTGAGGTAAGTAAAAAATATGTAAGAATATAACCGCATAGACAGTAGCCCCTGATGCTCTGTTTGGCGTTCGGGAAGAAAAGCCGAATAGAGGATCTATTAAATTTCGCAGGAGTCTAACAACAAAGAGTCAATATGCGTGTGCAGGCTTCGCTGCTAGCCACCGCCGCACTGACTGCTGAGGTGGGTGCCCTGAAACAGGGACTCGAGCGGACCGAGCAAGAGCTCGGCCTTGCCAAGCGGCAGCTCGAGGATAAAGAAGGTAAGAAATACCTTACAGAAAAAGGTGCCTATAAAAAGACGTGATTGCAAAAAATAACAGGATTGTACTGCTTATTGTAGGGGCCACGACTGAGGTGGTGACCCTCAAGCAGGCGCTGTCCGAGGCTGAAAAGAAAGTGGCCGCGGAGCGCACCGAGCGAGAGAGACTTGAGGCCCGTGTCGGCGAGGTGCAGCAAGAGCTTCAGGCTCTCATGAAAAAACATGAGAGTCTGGAGCTTGAGTCAAATACGCAAGCGTCCGAGGTCGCGGCGGCCCTTGAGACTGCCAAGTCTGCCAAGGCCGAAGCCCAAAAGGCCCTCCAAGAGTTGGAGGAGGTGAAAAAGATAGCAGCGGGTAAGGCATTCTTTATGCAAAGCAAAAATATAAAAGTAAACTACTTGTTACTTACCCGAATCCGGAGCTCTCCAGGGGCATTCGCAGATCTTCCCCGCAGCGTATCTGACACCGCCGCATTCTACCGAGCTGAAGAGGGCAGCTCGACGGAGAAGGTGTTCTGGTCTCAGTATGCTGAGGCCGGACACCCTGTGCCCTTGAGAGACCAGCTGAAACAGCTGGTCGAGCTCCACAAGGTGGCCGAACTGGCCATGAAGGGCTTCATAGTTCGGCTGTGGCCCGGAGAGGCCCTGCCTGGGAGCTACTTCGGGCTGGTGCGGCGGCTGGTGGAGGCCTGTCCAAGGCTCGAGGTCATCAAGCGCCCCGTCTACATCGAAGGTGCCCGTAGGGCCCTTGCCCATGCAAAGGTGCACTGGGGTAAGCTGGACGGTGAGAAGCTTGTTAGGGACGGGCCGCCGCCGGGGAAGGAGCATCGCAAGCCCGAGAACTACTACAAGGATGTTCTTGCAGGTGCCCGCCTTGTGGCGGATGAATGTACCAAGGATGTGATTTTTGAATGAACTCGCTCGTGTTTATCTTGTGCGCTGAAAACTTGTTCATATGCACTAAGGAATGCTTATTGAATTTAAAATATTACTTTCTATGCGGCCGTTTATCAAAAATTGAGAGATGGCCAGTCGCCGGCTTCTACCCCCATGCCACTAGTGCTGGGGTGTTCGGGATAAACCTGAGCGCTCTTTTTCCCATAGTTGGGTCCTTCGAGGGAGGCTCTCAGCACAACGAACCAGGCAATCGGACTATAATGCTTGAACACTCTCACTTAGCCATAGAACTCTCTAATTTTAAATTTCGGCGAAGCCCCTAGTTCGGAAGACCGAGTTCAGGGTGCTATCCACGCCTTGGCCGGACAAAGCCAGCTCCTCGCTCGAAGCGGCATAAGCCTTTAGGGACTCGAAAAACCTCTCGAACAGTGACCGGTCTCTCACCACATCATGACAGTCAGTTTTGGCTTTCTCCACTGAGGTGCTTAACCCAGCTGATCCGGGGGACAATCGCAGTGGTTCTCCTAGTGCTACCTTAGCCGATAGAGCGGAATGTAAGGCACCAAAACATAGGAGCCGGGCAAACCCAACTATTGACCCAAATCATGATTCGGAGCCGATGCATATAGTGCTATAAGTTCGGGGTGCCGCACTTGTGTAAGTGTACGGACTTCTCACACCATTATGAGGGGTACTGAAGCCCCTGGCGTGTTTGCCGTACCATGGTGTACGGGTGCAATCATGTCATTTAATAAACATAAATGTGAAAAGAAGATAATGCAAAAAATAGACAAGAAGCTAAGCATTGTTTATAGAGAGGCTATTTATCAAAGCCGAACGATACAAATAGTGCGGTAAGCAAAAGATATTGGACTATTTAGTATGTCCTGACCAGGGGCAGGTCGCGGAATTGTATTTAAAACAGATATACCGCTCGTAACAGAGACCACCTGGGAGTTCCATAATGCGGCATGGCTTGTCTGCCTCCTTGGAGCTTGCATCGTTTGTGCGGCAGTCGAATTGCCGAACAGGTCGTCCGAAGTATGGAGACCTGAAAGTAAGAAAAAATTAAAAAAGGAATCCGGCAGCCCCTAGTACGTTTTAAGCCGTATTTTGGGCATGCCGTTATTGTGCCCATGGTATTTCAAGGGCGTAGTTATGTACACGAGGTACTGGTTTCGTTATGTCGCGAGAGCTGGGGTTGGGGCCGCATTGCTACGCTTGCTCAGAGTGTGCCAGGCGGTCCTGCTGTGGGTTACTCCGGGCGCGCTTGGCCGTCTCTGGCTTTTTGATGGCCGGACTGGAGAATTGCCTGAGAAGGCTACTTTGTACTTCCGTTGCGAGAGCCGTCGTGCGCTCCTCCGTACGGAGGGAGCATTCGGTGTTTCCGTTGACCGTGATTACTCCTCGAGGGCCTGGCATATTGAGCTTGAGATATGCGTAGTGCGGCACCGCATTGAACTTTGCAAATGCGGTTCGTCCGAGCAGGGCGTGATAGCCGCTGCGAAACGGGACTATATCGAAGATTAATTCTTCGCTTCAGAAATTGTCCAGAGATCCGAAGACCACGTCAAGTGTTACTGAGCCTGTACAGTTGGCTTCTACACCTGGTATAACGCCTTTAAAGGTCGTTTTTGTGGGCTTAATCCTTGAGGGATCTATGCCCATTTTCCGCACTGTATCCTGATAAACCAGGTTTAGGCTACTGCCGCCATCCATGAGGACTCTTGTGAGATGAAATCCGTCGATGATTGGGTCGAAAACCAATGCGGCGAAGCTGCCATGACGGATGCTAGTGGGATGGTCCCTTCGATCAAAAGTGATCGGGCAGGAGGACCATGGGTTGAACTTTGGGGCGACTGGCTCCATCGCGTATACGTCCCATAGCGCATGCTTCTGCTCCCGCTTGGGAATGTGGGTTGCGTATATCATGTTCACCATTCGCACTTGTGGGGGAAAGCCCTTCTGTCCATTGTTGTTCGGCGGCTTGGGTTCCTCCTCGTCGTCGCTGTGCAGCCCCTTGTCTCTGTTTTCGGCCCTTAACTTGCCTGCCTGCTTGAACTCCCAACAATCCCTGTTAGTGTGATTGGCTGGCCTTTCGGGGGTGCCATGTATCTGGCACAAGCGATCGAGTATGGTCCAAACTGGACGGGCCCTGAGTATTCTTTTTGAATGGCTTTTTCCGCTGACCGGATTTATAGCCTTTGAATCCGGCATTGACTGCCGTGCCTTCATTGCTGTCGCTGCTAACGCGGTGTTTTTGCTTATTCCAACGTGTCCTGCCACTTTTGTCCTTGGTATCCGAATTACCAGGGTTCTTTGATAAGTTGTTACTGCGAGCTAGTCAGCTGTCTTCTCCCGCGCAAAAGCGGGTCATGAGTGCCGTGAGGGCTGCCATGGATTTCGGCTTTTCCTGTCCCAGGTGCCGGGCAAGCCACTCATTGCGGATGTTATGCTTGAAGGCTACTAGGGCCTCTGCGTCCGGACAGTCGACTATCTAGTTTTCCTTTGTTAGGAACCATGTCCAGAATTGTCTGGCCGATTCCTCTGGCTACTGAATTATGTGGCTTAAGTCGTCGGCATCCGGTGGTTGCACGTAAGTGCCCTGGAAGTTGTCGAGGAATGCGGCTTCCAGGTCCTCCCAAGAATTGATTGAGTCTGCTGGCAAGCTGTTAAGCCAATGTCGGGCCGGTCCTTTAAGTTTGAGCGGGAGGTATTTGATGGCGTGTAGATCATCGCCGCGTGCCATGTGGATGTGAAGGAGATAATCCTCGATCCATACCGCCGGATCTATTGTGCCATCGTATGATTCGATGTTTACGGGTATGAAACCCTCTGGGATTTTATGATCCATTACTTCATTCGTAAAGCATAGCGGGTGTGCGGCGCCTCTATACTGGGCTATATCACGACGCAGCTCGGAAGAGCTATGTCTATTGTGTTTGGCCCGGCCGGATTTGTTGTATCTGGAGTGAAGATCATTGTCACATGCCGTAGGGCGCCTGCGTGATCCGTAGATCGATCTTGTTTTTCTTGCCTTATCCTGCAGTATATCTCGCAGGTCTGGCGCATTTTCCCGTGCCTTAGTTGAGCGACGTCGGGGCATGGCTTGGGTGGAGGGCTGAGAGGCCTCTCTGTCGCGACCGCGAGGTGGCCGGTCTGCCATGTCATGCGCTGGTGATGTAGGTGCTTCCTCCTCTGATCGGGGTAGCGCCTTGCGTTTCGGGTAACTCTTGGAGGGGCATTCGAGTTCATACTCTTCGGCCGCAAGGACTTCAGTCCATCTGTCAGCTAGCATATATTGGGCAGCTCTAAGCTGTTGCTGCTCTTTCTTGAGGCTGCTTGCCGTGGCTAACAGCCTGCCTTTAAAATGCTCTTGTTCGGCGGGGTCTGATGGTATGACGAATTCATCATCATCGAGGCTTGCCTCATCTTCGGAGGGAGGCATATGGTTATCATCCTCGACCTCTCGGTCTGCCACTCTCTCATGAGGGCTGGCTTCTCCATCTTCCTGTGCCGAATCTTGCTGAGGTGGGTGTTCTTCGGCGCTATCCGAGGTAGTATTATCTCCCGTGCCGGAATCACTGATTTTGCTTTGGCGGGATTTAGAGCAGCGCCGCTGACGCCGGCGCTTTGGCTGTTTCTTGGGGGCGTCATCCCCCACTGTTCCATCGCCATCTCCATCTTTTGGAGTATCCACCATATATATGTCATATGACGAGGTGGCCTTCCAGCGCCCTACAGGTGCTGGTTCCTGTTCGTCTCCTACATCGTCGTCCATGCCGTCGATGTCTTCGGAGCCGAAGTCAAGCATGTTGGTTAAATCGTCGACAGTGGCTACAAGGTGGGTGGTGGGTGGGCTTTGAATTTCCTCATCGTCCGTATCCCACCCTCGCTGACCGTAGTCCAGCCAGGGCTCTCCTGATAAAGAGAGGGACTTAAGAGAATTCAGGATGTCGCCAAAAGGCGAATGCTGAAAGATGTCTGCGGCGGTGAACTCCATTATCGACGCCCAATCGGATTCGATTGGCAGGGGCGCGGGAGGTTTGGAGTCCGGGGAGGAGTCCGGATCCTCGGAGTCACGGGTCGTGCAGAGTGCGGGGCTAGCGTTCGGCTCGATCGCTTTTGGGATCGCAGCCCCCGAGGTGACGTCCAACCGCTCATCCTCGATTCGCGCAATAGGCTCCGAGTTAGGGGTTGGAACCGATGCGTGTGTGGCCTCCAAGACACTGTCCGGGGGCAGAGCTAGATCATGCCCCTCGAGATAGTGCGGCGCGCTTGGATGTGGCTCAAACCCATCGAAGATCAAGTCTCCACGGATGTCATCCGTGTAGTTTAAGCTTCCAAGCCTGACTTGATGGCCAGGGGCATAGCTTTCGATCTGCTCCAGGTGGCCGAGCGAATTGGCCCACAGAGCGAAGCCACCGAAGACGAAGATCTGTCCGGGGAGAAAAGTCTCACCTTGGACCGCATCGTTGTTGATGATCAAAGGAGCCATCGGGCCTAAAGGCGACGACACAGAGGAACTCTCAATGAAAGCACCAATGTCGTTGTCAAAACCGGCGGATCTCGGGTAGGGGGTCCCGAACTGTGCGTCTAGGCCGGATGGTAACAGGAGGCAGGGAACACGATGTTTTACCCCAGTTCGGTCCCTCTTGATGGAGGTAAAACCCTACGTCCTGCTTGATTAATATTGATGATATGGGTAGTACAAGAGTAGATCTACCACGAGATCAAGGAGGCTAAACCCTAGAAGCTAGCCTATGGTATGATTGTTGTATATTGAGTTGATTGCCTACGGACTAAAACCCTCCAGTTTATATAGACACCGGATAGGGTTAGGGTTACATAGAGTCGGTTACAATGGTAGGAGATCTTGAATATCCGCATCGCCAAGCTTGCCTTCCACGCCAAGGAAAGTCCCATCCGGACACGGGAAGAAGTCTTCAATCTTGTATCTTCATAGTCCAGGAGTCCGGCTGAAGGTATCGTCCGGCTACCCAAACACCCCCTAATCCAGGACTCCCTCAACCACCCTCACCTATTTTCTAGCCAACCCGAATCTCGAGGGCGAGATTCATCTTAAGGGGGGTAGGTTTGTAACATCCCAAATTTTCAATTTGGAATGTTATACATTAGATCATCATTGCATATCATATTTTATTTGCTTTTTGGTTGATCCTAGAAATCCTACACAACTCAAGGACCCACGGAGAGAGTTGGGGATTTCGTTATTTTCATATTTGGGGTTTTCTCAAATTTTGAATATAGGATCATTTGATTTAATTATTTTATCTTCAATAATTCCAATTATAAAAATAACTGAGAGGGAATAAAATGACTTTCCCAAATTAAAGGAATATTAAGAGATTTAATATTAAAATCAAATAAGAATTTATTTTGGAGTTTTTCGCTGTTTTATTTGGAGTTAGGAAAAAAATGCGTGTTTTTCAAAATTGCATTTAGGCCCCAAATAAATGTTCACTTCGTCCGGATTGATTTTAGAAGTGGGGAAAATTTTATTTCGGGATTTTTGGAGTGCGTTTAGTATTTTTCTTTCTTTCTTTTTCTGCACATCAAATTATTTTACAAAAAACTCGGACTGACCTAACCGGGCCATGTCCGACTAGGACACTTGGCCTGGCCAGCCTTTAAAGCCGTGAGGGCCCGAGCCGCAGCCGCTCAGCCCCTGAAACCCTAGCCGCCGCCGCCCTCGATCCGCGCGCCG
>NC_057806.1:187506535-187524122 GCF_018294505.1 Triticum aestivum
AGCCGCCTGAGGAAGCTGTCATTGCCTCGGTTTTCGCAAAGAAAACCGATCGTTTTTTTTTGAAAACCTAGATCCATTTTTTAAGATTCTGGTTCGGTTTAAATTATTTTCTTCGGTTTAGTTATTTAGCAAACGACCGCTTTTTCGTTCATTTTTACGAACGGTATTCTTCGTTTAGCCACAGATAGCGAATGTTCGTTCGTTAGCCTGTTCGTCGTTTTTCTTTTTCTCGGATTTTCCACGATTATTTCTGATCGCGATTTCTGATCTGATTTTCGTTTTAGTTTAACTTTTCGCTCGTTTATCGGAATCAGATGATTCAAGCGCCTAGAGTTTCGCCTCGAAACCCTCTTTTCGTTTAACCAACTCAAACAAGTTTTTTCTTCTATAAAATTTAACTTACGTCCAGATTAGTAAAAGAAGCCTATTTCTTTCGCCGTTTGACTTTCGTTGTTTCGTTCGAATTATTTCTTTTTGCAAACCGGAGTTCTTAAGTTGAACTTTCTGGTTAGATCTCTTATTTGAGTTTTACCTATGCATTAGATGAGTACTTATTGTATGCTTGTTTGTTTGTTTGCGTTAGAGTACCCGGAGTGTGCCGCTTGCTACTTCGAATCTCTAGGTTTCACGGATCATTAGCAAGGCAAGTAACACTTTGATCATACCTCTTACTAGCCAGTTTTATTGCATTAGATCAATCCTCAAACATTGCATGATTAGGATCTAATTAAATTGTGGGTTTTGGGATGTAGATGAGGTAGTACCTATTACCTGTTTTATTATCAAACCCTTGGGAGTTACTTCTACGTTTGCTTATATTGCCATGCTATGCTAGTAAATGTGATTGGTGAGTGTATCCATGACATATGTGAGATTGTTAACTAACGGTTCATTTAAGGTGGCAACTTTAATACACATCTGGGTGGATTGAGGCACCTGGGTATTCCAGCGATTGCCTGTTTTTATTTATGGACCGCCACCCAGGCTCAAAGGGATCATGCAATTATTCATGCTAGAAACTTCCGTGTGCAGCCACAAGCTACTATGGGCTCTAGCATAGTTTATTAAGTCGTGCGAACTCTTACAGTGGTAGACTAGAAGATGTAGGGGAAAGTAGGTGTAATGGTCTACCCGATCGTAAGGTGCTAGTGCTTCTGAAAGACTATGTCTCGGTCATCCGTTTCTCAAACACCATGTAGTGCGAGAATTCCGATGGAGGAGATCGAGTCTTGTGGGGAAAAGTGCACAAACTTCTACAGAGTGTATAAACTAATCATGATTAGCCGTGTCCCCGGTTATGGACGTCTTGAGTATCTAGTACTTGGATTATCATGTGAATCTTGTCATGTTACTTTAATTAATTTAATTGGGTTTTAATGATGATGTTTAATTGTGATTGAGAGGGTGTCTACACTCTCAATGTTTAACAACCACCATGATAGTTAAATAAAATTTATTTCTTTGGAGCAGGGAAAAACTGGCTTTACGTAAAACTGTAACCATAGAGCTTTCCACCAGCCATATATGCATGTAGTATAGCATATTTCTGTTCATTACCCTCTATGTGTTACATTGCCAGCATATTCCATGTGCTGACCCGTTTTCGGGCTGCAACGTTCATGTTGCAGACTTTTTAGACGACGAATAAGGTGCCTTTAGGTCGTGGTTCTATACTCAGTGAAGCCGTTAGAGTTGATGGACTCACTTATCTTCCAAGCCTTCCGCTGTTATCGTTATTAGATGGCCTTAAGCCATATTATTTGTAATAAGTTCTCTGTTGAGACACTCATTGTAATAAGTGTGTGATTGCTACTCTATTATAAATCCTTCAAGTACTATGCGTGTCAGCATTACTGATCCAGGGATGACACTGAAGCATAGAGATTGGACCGTTTGAGGTCTGGTCACTACAGTACACCACCGGTAGACCGCCTGTCAAGTTTCGTGCCATTTGGAGTCCGTTTGATACTCCAACGGTTAACCGGGGAACCATAAAGGTCTCGTGTGTGTTGCATCCCAACACCCCTACAAAATGGCCCAATAATCCATCCAAATCCCCTCCATCCTCTCGGTCGTTCGATCACGATCGCGTGGCCGAAAACCGCACCTCATTTGGACTCTCCTAGCTCCCTCTACCTATATATTTGTGTCTCCCCCCGAAATTCGCGGTCTAACCCTAGTCTTCTTCCTCCACCGCGCATCCGGACGCGTCCGCATCACGCCGGACATGTCCATCGCCGCCGCCACCTCGCTCCGGCCAATTCGAACCCGCCACACCGCCTCCGCCGCCGCTCCTGGCCAACCAGGCGTCGCCACATCACCCCGCCTCCCTCACTCTGCTCCGAGCCCGCGCCGGCCCGCCCGAGCCCATGTGCGGCCCGCGGGGCCCAACTCGCCGTCGCTCGCCCTCCGCGAGTGCCCGAGGCCGTGCCGGCTCCTCCCTGCGCCAAGTTCCTTTGCCCCGCATTCGTCCAAGGTCGCCGCCGGCGACCCACTCCACAGCGCCGCACACCGCCCACCGCCATCGCCGCGCCGCCGCACACCGCCACCGCCACCTCGCCGCTCCGGTCGCCCGCCGCCACGCCGCTCCGGATCCGGCCGGATCTCGCCGCCCGACCCGCCGGCGTCCTCTCCGCCCGTCCTCTCCACAAACTCCGGCAAGTCTCCGGCGTGCCTCGGTTTCCGTGCAAGGAACCCTAGATCCATTTCGGAGGGGTATAATATCTCCAAGTCTTTCTGGGATACATTTTATGCCCCTGTTCATGATACCATAACTCCTCATCTGTTGCTCCGTTTTATGCATGCAATATATTGAAATGTTCATCAGGATGTGCTCTTCATTTTGTTCCATTGTGCCATGCTTGTTTGAGTCCATCTTGACTCCCAAATTGTTGATGCAAGAGTGCTATAAAATGTTAGTTCCTGTTTCGTAGGAGAGTATGAGCATTTGTCATTTTTGCCATGATTATTGTGTGCTGCATATGGGCATGAGCTCTACATGTTTTTTGGGATATTCCATGCCATCTTTACAGGGGTGTATGCCATGTATTTTTGTGATCAATGTGGTTACTTGCACAAGGATGCAAAGTAGCTCTCATGATATTGCTGATTTCACGGACTTAGTATTTCACTAAGTCATTTCTCTGCTGTTATTTGTATGCCATGTGTTCTTGTTGCTACAGAGAGATGCATGCTTCTTTTGAGTATGTTCAGTAAGGATGATTTGGACATATGGTTGTGCTCTATCCATCCATGCCCCTGTTTGCATTTATGGAGTGCCCTAGCATGACTCAATCTTGCTCTACTTTTGCTATAAAATGTTCCTGGCAGACTGTTTACGTGTTAATCAATTTTGCCAAGGTTGTTGTAGTTGGTCCATGCATGCTATGAGATTGTTCTTGCCATGGTTAGCTTCTTGAACATGTCTTATTGCTGGTAGTATGCTTAGATTGTCATGCAATGTCTTGTGTTGAGTGAATCAAGATCGCAAAGAGGCCTTCATAATTCAGTTTACATGGATGCCATCATTTCTTCTGATCCTTTTTGGCTTATGGTCAGTAAGGGACTTTTGTTATATGATTTGAGTAGATTCATGCCATGCCTTGTATTGCTATGTTCTGTTCCTGTAGCATGTTGTTTACTTGCTCTAAACATTGCTTCTTGATGTTAAATCCTGACATGTTAGTATTTTCACAAAGTCCGTGATGCTGATATCTTTTGCACTTTTGCCATGCTTTTTTGAAGCTGCTCTTGTGTGATTTAGCCGTAGCTTAGTGTTCATCTTTTGTAAAGCATCTTGGGTAGATCCCTGCCATGTGCTTTGTTGCTATGTTGGAGTGCAGTAGCTTAGTTTCTTGTTGCATTCTAGATGGCATCGTGCTGTTAATCGCAGGATTGTGCCATTCTTGTTTTGCTTGCCATTTGCAAACCGTGCATCCGATTCCGGTGATCTTTATATCGATTTCGACCGAAATCAACTCATCTTTCTAGCAGCACACTTGGTTTGCCAAGTTGATGCCTGGTTCAATCATTTCCTTCTGGAGCATGCATATGCATTGCATATCATATCCCTCATATCATGCCATGTTTTGCATCATGTTGTTTGTGCATTGCACCGTGGTTGATTGTCGTTTCCTTTGCTTGTGTTCTTGCTTTGGGTAGAGCCGGGAGACAAGTTCGTGATCGAGGAACCCGTAGAGTACGCTTACGAGGATCAAGCTTACGTCAACTCGGAGAACTTTGCGGGCAAGATGACCATACCCTCGAAATCACTTCTATCTTCGATTGCTAGTTGTTCGCTCTATTGCCATGCCGCGATACCTACCACTTGCTATATCATGCCTCCCATATTTCCATGTCAAGCCTCTAACCCACCTTTCCTAGCAAACCGTTGTTTGGCTATGTCACTGCTTCGCTTAGCCCCTCTTATAGCGTTGCTAGTTGCAGGTGAAGATGGAGTTTGTTCCTTGTTGGAACATGATTTTTGTTTGGATATCATTATTATAGCTTGTTTACTTTAATGCACCTATATACTTGGTAAAGGGTGGAAGGCTCGGCCTTATGCCTGGTGTTTTGTTCCACTCTTGCCGCCCTAGTTCCTGTCATACCGGTGTTATGTTCCTTGATTTTGCGTTCCTTACGCGGTTGGGTTATAATGGGAACCCCTTGACAGTTCGCCTTGAATAAAACTCCTGCAGCAAGGCCGAACCTTGGTTTTCCATTTGCCACCTAAGCCTTTTTCCCTTGGGTTCTGCAGACTCAAGGGTCATCTTTATTTTAAACCCCCCTCGGGCCTGTGCTCCCCTGAGTGTTGGTCCAAACTAGAGACCCTTGCAGCGCCACCTTGGGGAAACTTGAGGGTTGGTTTTAGTTGTACGGATTGCTTATCCGGTGTGCCCTCATAACAAGATATGTGCAGCTCCTATCGGGATTTGTCGGCACATTCGGGCGGCCTTGCTGGTCTTGTTTTACCATTGTCGAAATGTCTTGTAACCGGGATTCCGAGTCTGATCGGGTCTTCCTGGGAGAAGGAATATCCTTCGTTGACCATAAGAGCTCGTGATGGGCTAAGTTGGGACACCCCTGCAGGGTTTTGAACTTTCGAAAGCCGTGCATGCGGTTATGGGCCGATGGGAATTTGTTAATATCCGGTTGTAGAAAACTTGACACTTAACTTAATTAAAATACATCAACCGCGCGTGTAACCATGATGGTCTCTTTTCGGCGGAGTCCGGGAAGAGAACACGGTCTCGTGTTATGCTTGAACGTAAGTAGTTTCAGGATCACTTCTTGATCATTATAGCTTCTCGATCGAGCTTTGCTTCTCTTCTCGCTCTCATTTGGGTATGTTACCACCATATATGCTAGAGCTTGCTGCAGATCCACCTCACTACCTTCTCCTACCCTTATGCTTAAATAGTCTTGATCGCGAGGGTGTGAGATTGCTGAGTACCCGTGACTCACAGATTACTTCCAAAACCAGCTGCAGGTGCCGACGATGCCAGTGCAGGGGATGCAACCCAGCTCAAGTAGGAGCTCGATGAAGATCATGTTCGTTCTGTTGTTTCATTTCAAGTTGATCAATAGTGGAGCCCAGTCGGGTAGATCGGGGATCTAGAATTAGGGGTTGTCTTCCTTTTATTTTGGTTCCGTAGTCAGACCCTGTTTGTATTCTGGATGATGTAATGCTATAGTTATGTATTGTGTGAAGTGGCGATTGTAAGCCAACTCTTTATCCCTTTCTTATTCAGTACATGGGATGTGTAAAGATTACCCCTCTTGCGACATGCCTACTATGCGGTTATGCCTCTAAGTCGTGCTCCGACACGTGGGAGATATAGCCGCATCATGGGTGTTACAGTCAACCAGAGTAAGATGTGCACTAGAGTGGTACGGTAATCCTTTTCTGGAAGTCATTTTACTTGACCATCATGAACCTTCAAACTATGAGGAAGCGATGATTAGCCCAGATTCCACAAAATGGCTTGAGGCCATGAAATCTGAGCTGGGATCCATGTATGAGAACAAAGTGTGGACTTTGGTTGACTTTCCCGATGATCAGCAAGCCATCGAGAATAAGTGGATCTTCAAGAAGAAGACTGACGCTGACAGTAATATTACTGTCTACAAAGCTCGACTTGTTGCAAAAGGTTTTTGACAAGTTCAAGGAGTTGACTACGATGAGTACTTCTCACCCGTAGCGATGCTTAAGTACGTCCAAATCATGTTAGCAATTGCCGCATTTTATGATTATGATATTTGGCAAATGGATGTAAAGACTGCATTCCTGAATGGATTTCTGAAAGAAGAGTTGTATATGATGCAACCTGAAGGTTTTATCGATCCAAAGGGTTCTAACAAAGAGTGCAAACTCCTGCGATCCATCTATGGACTGGTGCAAGCATCTCAGAGTTGGAATAAATGTTTTGATAGTGTGATCAAAGCATATTGTTTTATACAGACTTTTGGAGAAGCCTGTATTTACAAGAAAGTGAGTGCGAGCTCTGTAGCATTTCTAATATTAAATGTGGATCACATATTGTTGATTGGAAATGATATAGAATTTCTGGATAGCATAAAAGGATACTTGAAGAGTTTTTCAATGAAAGACCTCAGTGAAGCTGCTTATATATTGGGCATCAGGATCTATAGAGATAGATCAAGACGCTTAATTGGACTTTCACAAAGCACATACCTTTATAAAGTTTTGAAGAAGTTCAAAATGGATCAAGCAAAGAACTGGTTCTTGCCTGTGTTACAAGGTGTGAAGTTGATTCAGACTCAATGCCCGACCACTGTAGAAGATAGAGAGAAAATGAAAGATGTTCCCTATGCTTCAGCCATAGGCTCTATCATGTATGCAATGCTGTGTACCAGACCTAATGTGTGCCTTGCTATTAGTTTAGAAGGGAGGTACCAAAGTAATCCAGGAGTGGATCACTGGACAGTGGTCAAGAACATCCTGAAATACCTAAAAAGGAATAAGGATATGTTTCTCGTTTATTGAGGTGACAAAGAGCTCGTCGTAAATGGTTACGTCCATGCAAGCTTTGACACTGATCCGGATGACTCTAAGTCACAAACCGGATACGTGTTTTTATTGAACGGTGGAGCTGTCAGTTGGTGCAGTTCTAAGTAAAGCGTCGTGGCGGGTTCTATGTGTGAAGCGGAGTACATAGCTGCTTCGGAAGCAGCAAATGAAGGAGATCATATCCGATCTAGGTGTCATACCTAGTGCATCGGGTCCAATGAAAATCTTTTGTGACAATACTGGTGCAGTTGCCTTGGCAAAGGAATCCAGATTTCACAAAAGAACCAAGGACATCAAGAGATGCTTCAATTCCATCCGCGATCAAGTCAAGGAGGGAGACATAGAGATTTGCAAGATACATATGGATCTGAATGTTGCACACCCACTGACTAAGCCTCTCTCACGAGCAAAACATGATCACCACCAAGACTCCATGGGTGTTAGAATCATTACTGTGTAATCTAGATTATTGACTCTAGAGCAAGTGGGCGATTGAAGGAAATATGCCCTAGAGGCAATAATAAAGTTGTTATTTATATTTCCATATATCATGACAAATATTTATTATTCATGCTAGAATTGTATTAACTGGAAACTTTGTACATGTGTGAATACATAGACAAACAAAGTGTCAGTAGTTTGCCTCTACTTGACTAGCTCGTTGAATCAATGATGGTTGTGTTTCCTAACCATAGACATGAGTTGTCATTTGATTAACGGGATCACATCATTATAGAATTATGTGATTGACTTGACTCATCTGTTGGCTTAGCACGATGATCGTTTAGTTTGTTGCTATTGCTTTCTTCATGACTTATACATGTTCCTATGACTATGAGATTATGCAACTCCCGAGTACCGGAGGAACACTTTGTGTGATACCAAACGTCACAAGTAACTGGGTGATTATAAAGGTGCTCTACAAGTGTCTCCTATGGTACTTGTTGAGTTGGCATAGATCGAGATTAGGATTTGTCACTCCGATTGTCGGAGAGGTATCTCTGGGCCCTCTCGGTAATGCACATCACTATAAGCCTTGCAAGCATTGTGACTAATGAGTTAGTTGTGGGATGATGCATTACATAATGAGTAAAGAGACTTGCTGGTAACGAGATTGAACTAGGTATGAGGATACCGACAATCGAATCTCGGGCAAGTAACATACCAATGACAAAGGGAACAACGTATGTTGTTATGCAGTTTGACCGATAAAGATCTTCGTAGAATATGTAGGAGCCAATATGAGGATCCAGGTTCCGCTATTGGTTATTGACCGGAGACGACTTTCGGTCTTGTCTACTAGTTCTTGAACCAGTAGGGTCCGCATGCTTAACATTCGGTGACGATCGGTATTATGAGTTTATGTGTTTTGATGTACCGAAGGTTGTTTGGAGTCCCGGATATGATCACGGACATGAAGAGGAGTCTCGAAAATGTTGAGACATAAAGATAGACATATTGGATGACTATGTTTGGACTTTGGAAAGGTTCCGGGCAAGTTTGGACAAATACCGGAGTACTGGGAGGTTATCGGAACCCCCAGGGGAGTGTAATGGGCCTATTGGGCCTTAGTGGACAAGAGGAGGGGCGGCCATGGCTGGCCGCACACCCCCTCTCCCTCTAGTCCAAATTGGACAGGGGGGCGCCCCCCTTTCCTTTCCCCTCACTCCTACTTCCCTCTCTCCTACTCCTACTCTTGGAAGGGTTGGAGTCCTACTCCCGATGGGAGTAGGAATCCCCTTGGGGCGCGCCTAGGAGGGCCGGCCTCTCCCCCTCCTCTACTCCTTTATATACGGAGGAGGGGGCACCCCATAGACACACAAGTTGATTAGTTGATCTTTTAGCCGTGTGCGGTGCCCCCCTCCACCATAATCCACCTCGGTCATATCGTAGCGGTCCTTAGGCGAAGCCCTGCGTTGGTAGCATCATCATCATCGTCATCATGCCGTCGTGCCGACGGAATTCTCCCTCGAAGCTCTGTTGGATCGGAGTTCGTGGGACTTCATCGAGCTGAACTCGGAGGTGCCGTGGGTTCGGTACTTGGATCGGTTGGATCGTGAAGACGTACGACTACATCAACCGCGTTCTCATAATGCTTCCACTTATGGTCTACAAGGGTACGTGGACGACACTCTCCCCTCTCCTTGCTGTGCATCACCATGATCTTGCGTGTGCGTAGGAATTTTTTTGAAAAATTACTGCGTTCCCCAACGATTACCAGATTGTGTTTCAGCATCAGAAATAGAAATAAAATTGGGATTCTCAAGCGTGTCAACGACGGGTTCACTAGAAGCATGCAAAGTCCTACCATTTTTATTTTTCTTCTTCTTAGAAGAACTGGGTGCATCAAGATTAGTTCTCTGAGAATCTTGCTCAATTCTATTAGGGTGGCCCTCAGGATACAAAGGTTCTTGAGTCATTTTACCCCCTCTAGTCACAACTCTAACATCATTACCATTTTTCTTATTATTTAATTCATTGAGCAAATCATTCTGAGCTTTAAGCACTTGTTCTACTTGAGTGGTAACCATAGAAGCATGTTTACTAATAAGATTAAGTTCACCTTTAACTCTAGACATATAATCACTCAAGCGTTCAATCATATAAGCATTACATTTCAATTGTCTACCAACATAAGCATTGAAGTTTTATTGTTTAACAATAAAATTATCAAACTCATCCAAGCATTGGCTAGCAGACTTATAACGAGGAACATGACCTTCATCAAATCTACAGAGAGAATTACCTTTACTACCTGTGTAGCTTTATCAAGACCATGTATTTCTTCAATAGGTGGTAAATTCTTAACATCTTAAGCTTTAATACCTTTTTCTTTCATAGATATCTTTGCCTCTTGCTTATCTTTAGGACTGAGAAATAGAATACCCCGTTTCTTCGGAGTTGGCTTAGGAGTTGGTTCAGGAAGTGTCCAGTCATTTTCATTACTCAATATATTATTCAATAGCAATTCAGCTTGATCAACAGTTCTTTCCCTGAAAACACAACCAGCACAACTATCCAGGTGGTCTCTGGAAGCATCTGTTAGTCCATTATAAAAGATATCAGGTATTCCATTTTTCTTGAGAGGATGATCAGGCAAAGCATTTAGTAGTCGGAGAAACCTCGCCCAAGATTGTGGGAGACTCTCTTCTTCAATTTGCGCAAAATTACATATTTCCCTTAAGGCAGCTTGTTTCTTATGAGCGGGGAAATATTTAGTAGAGAAGTAATAAATCATATCCTGCGGACTACGCACACAACCAGGATCAAGAGAATTAAACCATATTTTAGCATCACCCTTTAATGAGAATGGAAATAGATTAAGGATATAGTAGTAACGAATTTTTTCCTCCTTAGTGAACAGCGTGGCTATATCATTTAATTTAGTAAGATGTGCCACAACAGTTTCAGATTGATAACCATAAAAAGGACCAGATTCAACCAATGTAATTAACTTAGGGTCGACAGAGAAATCATAATCCTTATCGGAAATACAGATAGGTGAAGTAGCAAAAGCAGGGTCATATTTCATTCTAGCATTCAAAGACTTTTCTTTCAGCTTAGCTAATAGTTTCATAAGATCATATCCATCATTGCAAGCTAAAAAGTCTCTAGCAGTTTCTTCATCCATAACATAACCCTCAGGCACAACATGCAATTCATATCTAGAGGGAGAATCTTCATCATCACATTCATAAATATTATCAGTTTCAATAATTTCATTCTCTCCGACCCTAGTAAGTTGTTCATCAAGAAATTCACCTAATGGCACAGTATTATCAAGCATAGAAGTAGTTTCATCATAAGTATCATGCAAATCAGAAGTGGCATCATCAATAACATGCGACATATCAGAATAAATAGCAGGTCTAGGTGTTGCAAGTTTACTCAAAACAGAAGGTGAATCAAGTGCAGAGCTAGATGGCTGTTCCTTACCTCCCCCCGTAGTTGAGGGAAAAATCTTGGTTCTTTTATCTTTCAAGTTCCTCATAGTGATCAACGCCTATAAATCCCAAGTGACTCAAAGAATAGAGCTATTCTCCCCGGCAACGGCACCAGAAAATAGACTTGATAACCCACAAGTATAGGGGATCGCAATAGTTTTCGAGCGTAGAGTATTCAACCCAAATTTATTGATTCGACGCAAGGGGAGCCAAATAATATTCTCAAGTATTAAAAGTTGAGTTGTCAATTCAACTGCACCTGAAAGACTTAATATCTGCAGCAAAGTAATATGGAAGTAACGGTAATAGTGGCAACAATAAAGTAACTAAGCAAAGATCAATATGTGAAAAGCTCGTAGGCAATAGAACAGTGGTGGATAATTATGTCGGAAGTGATTCCTCACTAACTGTTATAACATAGGGTGACACAGAACTAGCTCCAGTTCATCAATGTAATGTAGGCATGTATTCCGAATATAGTCATACGTGCTTATGGAAAAGAACTTGCATGACATCTTTTGTCCTACCCTCTCGTGGCAGCGGGGTCCTATCGGAAACTAAGGGATATTAAGGCCTCCTTTTAATAGAGTACCGGAACAAAGCATTAACACTTAGTGAATACATGAACTCCTCAAACTATAGTCATCACCGGGAGTGGTCCCGATTATTGCCACATCGGGGTTACCAGATCATAACACATAGTAGGTGACTATTGATTGCAAAATAGGATCAAGAACTCACATATATTCATGGAAACATAATAGTTTCAGATCTGAAATCATGGCATCTCGGGCAATATGACAAACATTAAGCATAGAAAAGTCATAGCAACATCAATCTCAGAACATAATGGATACTAGGGATCAAACCCTAACAAAACTAACTCGATTACATGATAAATCTCATCCAACCCATCACCGTCCAGCAAGCATATGATGGAATTACTCACGCACGGTAGTGAGCATCGTGAAATTGGTGATGGAGGAAGGTTGATGATGACGATGGCGACGGATTCCCCTCTTCCGAGCCCTGAACGGACTCCAGATCAGCCCTCCCGAGAGAGATTAGGGCTTGGTGGCGGCTCCGTATCGTAAAACGCGATGAATCCTTCTCCCTGATTTTTTATCCCCGAACGTGAATATATAAAGTTGGAGTTGAGGTCGGTGGAGCCTCAGGGGGCCCACAAGACAGGGGGTGTGACCCCATCCTCGTGAACAGGGTGTAGGCCCCCTGGTGTTGATTCTTTTGCCGGTACTTTTTATAAATTCCAAAAATATTCTCCGAGAAGTTTTAGGTCATTCTGAGAACTTTTATTTCAGCACAAAAATAACACCGTCGCAATTTTGCTGGAAAGAGCGTCAGTCCAGGTTAGTTCCATTCAAATCATGCAAGTTAGATTCCAAAAGAAGGTCAAAATTGTTTGGAAAAGTAGATACGATGGAGACGTATCAGCGCGCCCCTAGGAGGGTCGGCCTCTCTCCCTCCCTCCTTTATATACGTGGGCAGGGGGCACCCCAAGGACAGACCAAGTCTTCTCTTAGCCGTGTGTGGTGCCCCCCTCCACAGTTACACACCTGGTCATATTGTCGTAGTGCTTAGGCGAAGCCCTACGCTGGTAACTTCATCATCACTGTCGCCACACCGTCGTGCTGACGGAACTCTCCCTCGGCATCAACTAGATCAAGAGTTCGAGGGACGTCATCGAGCTGAACATGTGCTGAACGCGGAGGTGCCGTATGTTCGGTGCTTGGATCGGTTGGATCGCGATGATGTTCGACTACATCAACCGCGTTATTAAACGCTTCCACTTTTGGTCTACGAGGGTACATGGACACACTCTCCCCGCTTGTTCCTATGCTTCTCCCACATAGATCTTGCGTGATCGTAGGAATTTTTTTGAAATACTATGTTCCCCAACAACTTTGTCTGTAGTGAGCCGTTGATCAGGCGTTTGAAGCCTTGAAGAAACAGTTAGCTGAGCTGCTGGTCCTTGCTACTCTTATTGATACGGAGCCCTTGTTGTTATATGTGGCTGCCAATAGCCGAGCTATCAGTGTGGCAATCGTTTTAGAAAGAAAGGAATCAGGCAAGGAGTATCCGGTTCAGTGGCCGGTTTATTACATCAGTGAGGTGCTCATTGAGTGCAAGCAGAGGTATCCACATTGGCAGAAGCTGGTATATGGGGTGTTCATGGCCAGTCAAAAGCTCAAGCAATATTTCCTTGGTCATCCCATCACAGTGGTTAGTTCTGCTCCCTTAGGGGATATTATTCAAAAGAGAGAGGCCACAGGTTGGGTAGCCAAGTGGGCCATTGAGCTTGGACCCCATGGTTTAAAGTATATGCCACGCACAACCATCAAGTCTCAAGCACTTGTGGATTTTATCAATGATTGGACAGAGCTGCAGATGCGTGAGGAGAAGCCGGATAGCACATATTGCACTATTCACTTTTATGGATCCAGGCAGTTGGAAGGCTCGGGGGCTGGAGTTATTTTGACACTACTAAGAAAAGGGCTATAGCTAATATGGACATTAATGGTGCACCACATATGTGGTGCGCCACTTCTATATAGCAGTGGCGCGCCATGTGTAGGTACGCCATTAGTGTCCATATCACTAATGGCGCACCACACCCACGGTGCGCCACTACTAACATTTTTTTCCAAACCTAGTAATGGTGCACCAGGGCATAGAGCGCCATTACTAGTTCTAACTAGTAATGGCGCACCACAGACTTTGTGCGCCACTACTAACATTTTTTTACTTTTTTTCAAAACTAGTAATGGCGCACCAGGGTATAGTGCACCATTACTAGTTCAAACTAGTAATGGCGCACCACAACCACGGTGCACCACTACTAACAATTTTTTTTTCAAAACTAGTAATGGTGCACCACGCAACAGGTGCGCCATTAGTAACCCTGGTTACTAATGGCGCACCTGTTGCGTGGTGCGCCATTGGTAACCTGAGAGCAGCTAGATATTTTGGACAGCCACGTACCACACTCACTTTCCCCACTTCATTCTCTCCACCTCCTCCTCCAAGCTTGTCTCGGCTGCCTCCTCCTCCTCACCTCATTTGCACCATAGATTCACCCAAATTAAGTGGTTAAATTTCCTTTTTTGATAGGTAAGTAAGAGGAAAGCTTTCTTTATGTTGTAGATCTACTTTTTTCTCCCTCCAACAACGTGCACATGCACTTTTTATGGCCTAGATCTACGTATGTTTGTGGTGTTGCATATGTATGTGTTTGCAGGTACCGGTATTTCAAATGCGATAGTTGCCAATTGTGACATTCCAAAATTTTTATTTGGTTTTTTATCAAAAAGCTTTGTGGTTTTGAGGAGAGACTTTTGTTCTTTTAATTTTTTTTCTTCTTTCTCAGAAAAACCTTCTCTTAAAAACCTCTTTTTGCCTTGGCAGGGATTTTATTTCTTTCAAACTTTGGTGGTTGATCTTTTGCAAACTTCTTCTCTGTTGGTTCTCTCTCAAAATTATTTTTGGAGTTTAATCTTTTTCTTTTAAAAAAGAAACCCCATGAAAATTTGGGATTTTCATATCTTTGAAGCCACCCTTGGCTTTGTATTTTTGCCCATGAGATAAAACCCCTCCAAAACCTCCCCTCCCCCTTGTGATCAACCTAAATTATCTGTCCCAACTAATCCAAACTGGTTTTGGATTTTTATTCTAATTATTTTTCCCCAAATTCAATTCTGAAATTTTTTTGGAGCCTGAGAGATTTTCAAAGCAAGTGCCCTATTGCATTTGAGTTTTGACCTCAAACCAATTCTCCTGGATTGTCCTTAGCATCCATAACCCAGAACCATCTTGATCCACTCCTCCTCTTTTCAAGATTTTCAAAATTTAGTCTCTGCAAGTTTGGACCAGATTTGCCAAATTTGGTGAAATTCATATCTACACTCCTCCAAAAATTCCACCAAAAATCATACAGCCTACTTGAGCAAGGAGAAGCCACTCCACCAAAAATCAGCTCAAGGAAAAATCACCAGAGGCCATTTTCATTTGATCGAACACCTTGTGGGCACTGTTACTGTTCAAAGTTCAGAAATTCAGTTTCAGTGTCATCTTCAGTTTCGACAGTTTCAGTCACGCGGCCACAATGCACTTGGCACGTTGCTCGCGGCCTCGCTTGCTTGTCCGAAGCCTCACACGCGCACTTGGCGCGACCCTGGCGTCGGTGGCGCCCTGGCCCGCCTGCGCCGGCGTGTCTTGCGGCGGCCGGCTCCCCGTAACGGCCGACAGGGAGGAGAACGGCGGTGCAACGCCGTTCGGCACCGCCCAAATCTTCTGGTGGCTCCGCGTGGCCTTCTCCGTGCCAGCGCACGCATGCGGCACCATCGCTGTGGCGCAGCACGCACGGAGCGCGCTCTCTGCCGCCGACGGGCCCGCGCCACCCCGTTCCATCGAGCTCGACCCAAACACCCAAACCCCGGCCAGCTTAGCACAAAAATGGACCCTTTGAACCTCCGTGATGACGCTCGACTCCCTAACCACCCCGACCGAGCACTGCGCCACCGTAATAGCTCGCCGGAAATCTCTGTTCACGGCAACCGCCTCAGACCGCCTATATAAAGGGGTCCCGGGCTCACTCTCGTGCATGCAGCACCCCCACTACTCACCAACACCCCGCCAGGCCACTGGGAGGACCTCGAGGAGGTCTCCTTCCCCGGCTCCGGCCACCCCGATCCGCCTCGGCCTCCAGCTCGATTCACTTCGGTGAGGCCACCTCCGGTGCCCAAACCTCGTCCGTAGCCCTCTCTTGCACCCAGTAGTCTAACCCCCACCTCAATTTGATCTTTGCAGCCCTCTCCGACGAGCTCCATCCACGCCCGAACCACCGTCCGCCGGAGTTGAGACTGCCGTCGACGTGGTGCTCATCGGCGACCAACACCACCCCCACCACTGCGGAAGGACACGGTGAGCACATTGGTAACCTCTGATCCCCATGCCTCGCCGTGGATCGCCGCCAGCGACCTCAGCAGCTCTCGGGCGCCGACGAGCCTCGTCCCTCCCATTTGAATATTTAAACATGACAAGTGGGACCCGCTGTCAGCCTCTCTGTCCTTTCTAAACGAAGCGTTATCTGAAAACGCCTTCTGCCAAATTCGTTTTCTCTTCGGGCTGGCGTAATCGCTACCGAAGCGTTTTCTGCTTTTATAAACTAGCCCCTGGAAATCTTCTGTTTCATTACAGATAAGTCCCTGGACAAAAACCCTTATAACTTTTAATCAGAAAAGTATTTTTGATTGATTCTTTTTCTGTTCTTTTTGAAATTTTGTCTAGTTTTTTATCAGATTTATTTGAAAAATATTTAGTTTACCTTCTGTGCTCTCCTTGGTATTTACATTAGCGCATGTATTTTCTTTAAACCGTAGATACCGAAGGAGGTGACGGAGCCGCGAACTTCACCGAGCTAGGCTCCGACTACTCTGAACCAGGCAAGCATGTTTGAACTTTTGATATGATGAGTGTCTCGGCATGTTTTGCATTTAGTTAGTTTCATGGCATGTTGGTAAGCATACCGATGAACGTTATTTTATGTGATAACGAGGTGAGTGAGTTCAATGATCCATACGTGGATGAATGTGAATATGAATGGCCATGTGTTGGTATGAGGATGGGTACGATGGCAGTGTTGTAGCATGCCAGTCTTACGCCAGACTATGTGACTTCAGTGTCAAACCATTTCGGTCCAGTACCTATCATTTCCTTCCTTGTACTACCACATGTTTTCCGCAAGGAATATGGTTTAGTAAGTTGCAAACCAATTTCGTGGTACACACCAAAGAGGAGAGGCCGTGATGATGGTTCCATGGCCCTGGATTAAAGCCAGTCATCCGGTCAGGGGGCATGGGTGTTTCCGGTTGGGACCGAGAGGGGGGCACCCCTTAGAGCGCGCGTGTATAAATTTGATCCCATGCTATTCGAGATTGTGATCTCCCCGTCTCAAAAGTTTTTCTTGGACGATGACTAGGGTGATTCCTAGCATCGAGAGGTAGGATGGGTGTGTACCGGTTAGTTGTGTTTTCTCCCAAAATACCATAAACGGAACTAGTCCTTCGGGACTACGGAAATCCGTTGACTGTGGGAAAAATTTTGTACAAACTCTGCAGAGTCATATATTTCTCCAAATCATCTCTTCCATGTCAAGTTCGTTCCATCTGATCCTAATAAATTGTCAGCTTTGATGACAGAGACTCCGGTGAATCGCTTGAGTGCTAAGTCTGATTGAATGATTATCCATGTGGATGGACTAACCCGTTTATTCTCATGGTGTGAATGTTTATTATGAGTATTGTTTACTGGTGAATTTAAAGCCCTTTATGTGATGTCGCTCAGACGTCCGACTGTGGCATTTCTTTTAAAGCCCTTTATGTGATGTCGCTCAGACGTCTGACTGTGGCATTTCTTTTAAAGCCCTTTATGTGATGTCGCTCAGACGTCTGACTGTGGCATTTCTTTTAAAGCACTTTTTGTGATGTCGCTCAGACGTCCGACTGTGGCAATTATTTTAAAAGCCCTTTATGCGATGTCGCTCAGACGTCCGACTGTGGTATTTCTTTTAAAGCCCTTTCTGCGATGTCGCTCAGAC
>NC_057806.1:187539132-187540550 GCF_018294505.1 Triticum aestivum
GCACCGTCGCCGTGGCGCAGCACGCACGGAGCGCGCTCTCTGCCGTCGACGGGCCCGCGCCACCCCGTTCCGTCGAGCTCGACCCAAACGCCCAAACCCCGGCCAGCTTAGCACAAAAATGGACCCTTTGAACCTCCGTGATGACGCTCGACTCCCTAACCACCCCGACCGAGCACTGCGCCACCGTAATCGCTCGCCGGAAATCTCCGTTCACGGCAACCGCCTCGGACCGCCTATATAAAGGGGTCCCGAGCTCAGTCTCGTGCACGCAGCACCCCCACTACTCACCAACACCCCGCCAGGCCACTGGGAGGACCTCGAGGAGGTCTCCTTCCCCGGCTCCGGCCACCCCGATCCGCCTCGGCCTCCAGCTCGATTCACTTCGGTGAGGCCACCTCCGGCGCCCAAACCTCGTCCGTAGCCCTCTCTTGCACCCAGTAGTCTAACCCCCACCTCAATTTGATCTTTGCAGCCCTCTCCGACGAGCTCCATCCACGCCCGAACCACCGTCCGTCGGAGTTGAGACCGCCGTCGACGTGGTGCTCACCGGCGACCAACACCACCCCCCACCACTGCGGAAGGACACGGTGAGCACATTGGTAACCTCTGATCCCCATGCCTCGCCGTGGATCGCCGCCGGCGACCTCAGCAGCTCTCGGGCGCCGACGAGCCTCGTCCCTCCCATTTGAATATTTAAACATGACAAGTGGGACCCGCTGTCAGCCTCTCTGTCCTTTCTAAACGAAGCGTTATCTGAAAACGCCTTCTGCCAAATTCGTTTTCTCTTCGGGCTGGTGTAATCGCTACCGAAGCGTTTTCTGCTTTTATAAACTAGCCCCTGGAAATCTTATGTTTCATTACAGATAAGTCCCTGGACAAAAACCCTTATAACTTTTAATCAGAAAAGTATTTTTGATTGATTCTTTTTCTGTTCTCTTTAAAATTTTGTCTAGTTTTTTATCAGATTTATTTGAAAAATATTTAGTTTACCTTCTGTGCTCTCCTTGGTATTTACGTTAGCGCATGTATTTTCTTTAAACCGTAGATACCGAAGGAGGTGACGGAGCCGCGAACTTCACCGAGCTAGGCTCCGACTACTCTGAACCAGGCAAGCATGTTTGAACTTTTGATATGATGAGTGTCTCGGCATGTTTTGCATTTAGTTAGTTTCATGGCATGTTGGTAAGCATACCGATGAACGTTATTTTATGTGATAACGAGGTGAGTGAGTTCAATGATCCATACGTGGATGAATGTGAATATGAATGGCCATGTGTTGGTATGAGGATGGGTACGATGGCAGTGTTGTAGCATGCCAGTCTTACGCCAGACTATGTGACTTCAGTGTCAAACCATTTCGGTCCAGTACCTATCATTTCCTTCCTTGTACTACCACATGTTTTCCGCAAGGAATATGG
>NC_057806.1:187861626-187878923 GCF_018294505.1 Triticum aestivum
CTGGGGGGGAGCGAGGGGGAGGAGCTGGAGAGGAGAGGGGGTGTCTGGGGGGTTCGGGGGAGAGAGGGGGAGTGATCCACGACGTTAGCCGGGCGAGTGGAGCGGCGAGGCGGCGAGCAAGTGCGTGGCACCCATGCGGTGCTCGCCGTCGAGCACCTGCCTGCCTGCCTGGCCGGCAAGCAGCTCGCTGGCGCGGCGTTGGGCTGGGCCGGCAGGTGGGCCGGGTGCTGGGCGCCAGGTAAGGTTTTTTGTTATTTCTACTGTTTTCTGTTTTTTTAATATTTCTGCAACTTTGTTGAGTTATTAAAAATACTTAGGCAACTCCTAAAATCACCAAACTACTCCTGGTCCATAGTTGGATTATTTCCAACATGAAACATTTTAGTTTGGAGATACTTGAGCATCTGAATATTTTATATAATTTTAAATGCCCAAATTCAAATATCTATGATTTAATTCAAAGACCCTAAGATGACCTAGGAAAATGTGCATCACTTTTGGCAGGGGTTCTGAACCAAGACAAAAATGATGGACATTTTAGAAGGGCATTTCAGGTTCATTGAAAAAGTTTTTAGTAAACCCTAGTTGGTTTCAGAGGGGCTGGGGGTTCTGTCATCCCCATTTCAGGTTTCTGATGAAAGAATAAACATGATGCAACACTCTAATGCATGAACTAGCTAGGGTGTGACACATAAGGTGCTAGCGCTTCTGAAAGACTATGTCTCGGTCATCCGTCCTCTCAAACACCATGTAGTGCGAGAAACCAAACGGGGGCGATCGAGTCTTGTGGGGAAAAGTGCGCAAACCTCTACAGAGTGTAATAAACTAATCATGGTTAGCCATGTCCCCGGTTATGGACATCTTGAGTATCTAGTACCTGGACTTTCATGTGAATCTGAACATGTTACTCTAAATTAATTTTGTTGGGTTATGTTTAATGACGATGCTTAATTGGGATTGAGAATGCTGTCAACCATTCTCAATGTTTAACAACTACCATGATAGTTAAATAAATTTATTCCTTTGAAGTAGGGAAAAATTGGCTTTACGCAAAAACTGTAACCGTAGAGCTTTCCACCAGCCAAATATGCATATAGTATAGCTGTTTCATTCCATTACTCTCTATGTGTTACATTGCCAGCATATTCCATGTGCTGACCCGTTTCGGGCTGCAACATTAATGTTGCAGACTTTTCAGACGACGATTAAGGAGTTTTTAGGTCGTGGTTCTATACTCAGTGATGCCGTTGGAGTTGATGGACTCACTTATCTTCCAAGCCTTCCGCTGTTATCGCTATTAGATGGCCTTAAGCCATATTATTGTAATAAGTTCTCTTTTGAGACACTCGATGTAATAACTGTGTGATTGCTACTCTGCTATAAATCCTCCGAGTATTGTGTGGTGTTAGCATTATTGATCCAGGGATGGCACCGGAGCACAGAGATCAGACTGTTTGAGGTCTGGTCGCTACAACATGTGATTTTTCAATCAACTTTGGTTCACGGGAGCATGTGCTTGTAGTTCAAATTTGAATTATGCACATTAAATGACCAGAAACTCAATTAATGTATAAAAAGGCCAAACGAACCCAGAATAATTCCAAAATTTAACAGGTCACTCATATAGTTCTATGTTGCCTCTGTAAAGAAAATCTAGGGGAAGGCAGCGTATATTAGGAATGCCATTAGACATTGTTATTTTGTTGTCAAACCTGTTGACCATGTTACATGACAAAAATAAGAAGATTCTCACAAAGATAAGTTAATGGTCTCTAGCTCAACACACCCCTCAAATAAGATTAAGAACCCTAGAATTCTTTGACAAAACTAAGCACCCTGAAATTCTTTGACAACTAAACTGCTGGCTATATGATGTTGGCCATATATATTGTATGTATATAATGTGAAGAAATGAGTGGTAGTACTATACCAACTAAAAGATGAAATGTATGAAATATAACGAGAAGAAACATAACATAGTTCTGCTAGGGGCTCAGCACAACACACCCCTCAAATAAAACTAAGCACACCTGAAATAAAACTAAGCAACTAATCTGGTAGACACTATATCAGAACCACCATGAGCAACGAGGCTGCCACCTTACTCGGACTCCTCATCAACGTCCTCGACTTCATCCTTGTCCCTCTTCCTCTTGGTCGATACTTCTTTGCTTGAACCGCACACTTCGCTCTTGCTCTTCATCCAACCCTTGTAGATATTGAAACAAAGGTAGCCATCCATTGCAGCATAGTGGATGTGGTCTATATCTAGTACATTCCACTCCCATGCATGATGAAACCTGAACAGAGGTTTCTTCTGTGTACCGTACGAAGGATGAACCATGGCTCCTACCAGGGTCAGTATTGAAGGCTGATCATGGGAGGGCACCAGCCGTTTCTTCTGGAGGTCGATGTTGGGGAACGTAGCAGAAATTCAAAATTTTCTACGCAACACCAAGATCAATATATGGAGTAATCTAGCAACGAGGAAAGGGGAGTGCATCTACATACCCTTGTAGATAGCTAAGCGGAAGCGTTCAAGTGAACGGGGTTGATGGAGTCGTACTCGTCGTGATTCAAATCACCGGAGATCCTAGTGCCGAACGGACGACACCTCCGCGTTCAACACACGTGCAGCCCGGTGACGTCTCCCATGCCTGCCTTGATCCAGCAAGGGGAGAGGGAGAGGTTGGGGAAGACTCCGTCCAGTAGCAGCACGATGGCGTGGTGGTGGAGGAGGAGCGTGGCAATCCTGCAGGGCTTCACCAAGCACCGCGGGAGAGGAGGAGGGAGAGAGGCAGGGCTGCACCATGGAGAGGTCAAAACTCATCTGTTGGCAGCCCCAAAGTCCTCAAATATATATAGTGGAGAGGGAGGGGGCTGCGCCCCCTTTAGGGTTTCCACCCCAAGGGGTGCGGCAGCACCAAACCTATCTAGGGTGGCGGCCAAGGGGGGCAGAGGGGGAAACTTGCCCCCCAAGCTTTGTGGAGGCGCCACCTCCCCAAACCCTAGGCGCCTTGGGCCCTTGTGGGGGGGGGGGGGCGCACCAGCCCACCTGGGGCTGGTCCCCTCCCATACATGGCCCATGCATCCCTCCGTGGCTGGTGGGGTGGTCCCGGTACATTACCGATAAAACCCGAAACTTTTCCGGCGACCAAAACAGGACTTCCCATATATAATTCTTTACTTCCGGACCATTCCGGAACTCCTCGTAACATTCGGGATCTCATCTGGGACTCCTAACAGCATTCGGTAACCACATACAAACTTCCTTTATAACCCTAGCGTCATCGAACCTTAAGTGTGTAGACCCTATGGGTTCGGGAACCATGCAGACATGACCGAGACGTTCTCCGGTCAATAACCAACAGCGGGATCTGGATACCCATGTTGGTTCCCACATGTTCCACGATGATCTCATTGGATGAACCACGATATCGAGGATTCGATCAAACCCGTATGCAATTCCCTTTGTCTAGCGGTATTGTACTTGCCCGAGATTCGATCGTCGGTATCCGATACCTTGTTCAATCTCGTTACCGACAAGTCTCTTTACTTGTTCTGTAACACACCATCCCGTGATCAACTCCTTGGTCACATTGCGCATATGATGATGTCCTACCGAGTGGGCCCAGAGATACCTCTCCGTCACACGGAGTGACAAATCCTAGTCTCGATTCGTGCCAACCCAACAGACACTTTCGGAGATACCCGTACTGTACCTTTATAGCCACCCAGTTACGTTGTCACTATTGGCACACCCAATGCATTCCTACGGTATCCGGGAGTTGCACAATCTCATGGTCTAAGGAAATGATACTTGACATTAGAAAAGCTTTAGCATACGAACTACACGATCTTTGTGCTAGGCTTAGGATTGGGTCTTGTCCATCACATCATTCTCCTAATGATGTGATCCTGTTATCAACGACATCCAATGTCCATGGTCAGGAAACCATAACCATCTATTGATCAACGAGCTAGTCAACTAGAGGCTTACTTGGGACATGGTGTTGTCTATGTATCCACACATGTATCTGAGTTTCCTATCAATACAATTCTAGCATGGATAATAAACGATTATCATGAACAAGGAAATATGATAATAACTAATTTATTATTGCCTCTAGGGCATATTTCCAACAGTCGAAGGGGTCACCTACAACGAGGCCTATCCGACCCAAGATTTCCTTGTCGTTCCTAAAGTCTACATTAACGAATTTGACTCGACCGTCCTTGAGGAAATTCTTAAAATCTTAGCACTCAACATTAGCATGGCATATGTGGTAGACCAAGAATAATTCATGCACGCAAACCTGGATCATGGTGGGCTTCTTCTTGTCTGCCTCCTTTTGATTCTTCTCGCTTCCCAGGACTATGGTGTACTCGACATCTAGCACAGCGACCCACTCATCATTTGAGTTTTCGAACATGCGTTTGAAGCGAGCAAGGCATTCTTTCACTATTGTGGAAGAACTGGTGTAGAATGACGTCGAACTCATCGCCGGTGATGGTTCTAACCTTGTACTCACCGCCGATCATGGAGATTTGGGACGCCATGGATTTGGGAGGAGGGTTAGGATTAGTGGAACTGCCGTAATGTGAAAGGCGGGACGACTAGGAGCGTTTTATCGATTGTAAAAATGTCGAGTGGGGGGCACGTGTGAATGGCAGGGTAGTGGCCTGCCTGGTGGACAAATAGATTCATGCACAGTACTATGGGGGCGCAATTAGATGGCTTTCGATGTCATGACAAGCGTCGGGAAAATTACAGGTGATACGAAGCTTTCCATTCTCCCATGATACGGGCTTCCGAGAGCCCTTGGATCTAAGATCGAACGGTTGCATGGCGTGATTCTAGACCTATGGGTGAATATCCAATCTGGAGGGTTATTCTGCAAATTTTCAACAACTTAGCATGCGACTGTTCGATCTCAGATCGAAGGGCTGCCAGCAGCCCGTATCATGCTCGCGCCTACCAGGACTGTCGCCTCGCTCGCGCGGCTGCGCCCTTGGAGATTTAACACGGTGCGTTAGGCTATCTGATGTTGGCATGTAATACATAGTCATCACTTAGTTACTCATACAACAAGGTTACCTATAAGGTTGGCTATAAGAGTATTTTTTGTTTACTTCTCTCTATCTCTTTCTTCGTAGTATTTATTCCATTTGCCAAGGAGTGAGTTCTTCCAATGAAATGGTGCTTAGATGAGGTGCTATGGGCATTAAATGGCTTAGCAACTCAAGTCCCCAATGCATAGGTGCGTAGTTTTTTGTTGCTAAGTTTGCTTCATCTAGGTACACGCGCTTATCACCATTTCTTCCCGGGGTCACCAAACTAGTCTGTCTCTTTTTAATTAACTTGACACATCAGACTTTATGCCTATGTGGAAGGCTTAGCACTTGTAGGATCAAGTACAATAGTGCGCTATAAGCCCGCTTTACATGGCATTTTTTGCATATCTGGGGGAAAGAGGCAAGGAAAAAGTGGAGGAGTGGGCTCTCAAGCAAGAGCCAGCCTCTACATGGTGGAGCATCAGGAGAGGCACCTGTATGGAGGTGGCCAGGAATCGGGAGACTCAAGCCGGTCATAGCGCCGCAGTTAAAATGATAATGGCAAGTCAAATCACCGGGACCCACCTGTCCAACAGTAACTCACTGTCAAATCACACAGCCCTACGTTTGCAGCAGCCTACTCCCTCATCTTCTTGATTCTCTGTCGAACCGACTAGGCGGATGTGCCTCGCCTACCGCACGGGAAAAGCCCCGCCCTCGACTTTTAAATAGTATAGTATACTAATTTTGTATCCAATGATTGCGCCATGGAGCAAAGCGTCAAGAAAACGGTGGTACACATGTATGGAGTATATAGCACGCCCATTGCGTTCGCGTCGCACCCTAGACGGTCAGTCGGTCTGGCACGCCGCTCTCCGAATGGAACACGCGTCATATTGCGTTTGCACACACATGTGGGACTGCAATTGAGAACCGACCATAGGGACACTCCCCGGCCCTGCAAGTCGGGTGAGTTAATAGAAGTAGTACATACGTTGCTACCTGGACGATCCCTGCAAGACACGGAAGATCAGTACGTCCATGCATGTGACCAGACTCCAGCAGACACGCCTGGATTGGCTACCGTCTACATATCATGCAGGCTGTGTTGTACATGGTTGTAGTTCTGGTGAGAAATCTAAAAAAGTTTCTTGTCATCTCGCAAAATTAGGTGACATGTGCTTCGGATCACTGCGAGGGTTAAACAGCGACAACTGAGTTGGGCTAGTCATTGGGGGCACATGCACGAAGACTACTTAGCTGCCATCTAGGTCAAGCCGGCTATGTTAATTAGGACATCTATCGACGGACCCCTTTTCTAAGAGTTTATCTTTAATTTGAGGCTGATCCTTGTCTAGTTTGTCCGTCGGGATTCATCTTGTCTCCTTTGGGCAGTGAGGTTATGATTTCTTGTCATGTGGCATTTTTTTCGTGTTATATGTTATAATCCGGTGCTTCAGATCAAAATGACAACAACGACACCTCCGGGGCACGTGCATAAAGACTTCTTGACAGTCATTGCCGAGGTCAAGCCAGCTCCGGCCGGTAGACAAAAGAAAACTAGTACTCCACTATATAGGCAGGAGCCTCCGCGCTTGCTTGCTAGTGTTGCTCTCTTCACACCGTCTCGTCCTCTCCAGATCTAAACATGACAACGGTGGACACACACTCTCTCTACTCACCGCTGGTCACAAATCCAGCTGGATCCCCTCCGCCCGGGAAGGTGTGAATGTGCAACGTTCACGCGGTCGTCCTTGGCGACATCTCTTACCCACTTCCGGCGCATCTCGATCAGCGTGCCTTGCCGTTCTCTCCCAGGCATCACTGGCGAGGGAGGGCCTCCCACCCCTTCTTCCTCGCTGTCGTAGTGTGGGCAGATCCGGCCTCCCACCGCCCACCTAGCGACATCCCGGCGACCCTCAGGTATAACTTCCTTCGAAACCAGTCTTGATCTACTTCCCGAGCTCCTAACGTTGCTGCATTTGTATCTTTTACTATTTGTCAGCCCCGCTCATGTAGATAGGATCGATTGGTTTTTCGAAAACCACCTAATTTTTTACCGTTAACAGGTAAAACTAGTTCATGCACTCGAATCTAGTAGTACTTGGTTCAAATAAGGAAGAAAGGGGGTGAGGGTGGGGGAAGATTTGTTACCTGAATCTAGGACTTGGTCAAAAGAGGAAATAATGGGGGCGAAAGTAGTAGAGACTGGCTATCCAACTGGTCTCTAGGTCTAATAGAGAAATAAAGGGAATGCAGTACAAACTCAATATAAACCCGATCTATTGGTTGAAAAAGGAAAGAAAGTGGGGACTGGGAGACAAGTCAACAGAGTAAGTCCAGCACTAGATTTGCTAGCCTCACACAGTATAAGGTGGCTATATACCGAGCAAAAATTGGACCAACCCAGATATCTTCTTCTGATGTTTGTTGCCCCGAGCCGCTCTTATGTAATGCCACTGGTAAAATGTAGCAGTCGCACTGTTAAAAGTAAGGACACATTAAACCAATGTTGCTTTCCATGTAATGGCTCCAGTAATATGAATCAATGGCACTTTTTTTAATATCCTGCTAAATTTGCCATTAAGATAAGTTGCTTCTTTTCGTTAGAGATGCAACTGTCCTGGTCCGCCTACTCTCCAGGAGCTTCACGACCAACCTTGATGTTCCTCAATTTTATTGCAACTAATGAAGAAGAAGCCCTTTGGGTTTCATTTTCTGATGGAAATGGAACCAGGGCTGGAGCCCTTTTCTTAAAAAAAGAAGAAGACGAAGTTGCTAGCTCATGGGACATTGCTTCATTTTAGGTGAACTGCACCAAAAGGTCCCATGAATTGAATCATCCATGTTGGTGACTGGTGTCATCCCTTCTATGATGGCGTTGACTGTAGATATGGTTCCCATCACGAGGTATGTTCCTTTTTGGTCTGACCGTTTGCCAAAGATCATGCATGTTGATCCTGCTCTTGTGCTACTGTTTTGGCACTGCCATGATAAAGCAGTAATGTTATTATTTTGCACCTTAATCTAGTGGCACTATTAATTTGAGGCAATGTTTTGGCACCGCTAGTGCCACTGTTTTTTATATATCGAAAGAGGGGCTTCCCTCCGATTTCATTAAATAAACCCAACCATAGAGAACCATTATCCGACAACATCGCAGTGTAAACGGGCAGTTATGCAACTACTACTAGAGCGGACTGAGTACTAGGAGGAGACAAGTTCGCCACATAAGCTAGGCAGGTAGGGGGATGCAGCACCAGCTCGACCAAGTTTGGATTACAACCCAAATGCTACCACAAAAACATCAAGGGGAAGATAGGGACTGAAAGAGCCAGCTTCAGCATCCCAGTCTAAGCACCCCCAGCCTTCATCCTTGCGACGCACGGTACACCTCGTTTGCCACCTGCTCGACCCTAGTGTCACTGATAAAATGAAGTAATAATACAGTTAAAATAGAGCGAGTGTCCTCTCTATCATTTCATTTCCAATGTAGATAAAGAAAGTGCTTCTCTTTGTTAATTTATGTTTCATCAACTAGTCCCATTGTTAATGTCTCAATGCCCCTCCTTGTACTACCACTGTACACTAATGTTCATCACTGGCAGAAGGTGTATAGGGGATACTTGGGTCGATTTCCAGTATGATGTAATATTTTCTTCTATTTATTAGTGTATGTTTCATCAACTAGTGCCACTATAATGTAATCACACCTATTCATTATCTCTGCAAATAGGGTTATTCAGCTGCATTTTGGTGGAACTGCACAAATGTACGGATGGAACCGACATATATGCAAAGTACGAGGTGCCAAGTAAAAATTACCAACACCAACCTTGCTCCATCAAGGCATTGGCATCCACCACCATTAGTGGGATGTGTGGCGCTCACTGTGGACGGATCTTTCTCGGCAGCAAATCCTCTAATCAAATACTAGTAGCTTAGACTTAAAAAATACTAGTAGCTTATATTGGCAGTTTTCTAGGGGTGTACTCTTTTCTGAAAGAAGCACCAATCTATTTTTCTTTATCTGTACACAGTGTCACAACTTTGACCCAAAGGTCCAGAGCTATTTTAGGGTGATTGGTGTAGTACTCGGAGACAGATTGTAAGCATGATTTTTATTAGTTGTCACACTGATTCTAAGCATGAGCAGATGGAAGATTAGGTCAGTGCAAAGCTTACCTTAAACCCTACTAACACCGTTGAAATGAGGCGAGCGTCGAGGGAACCGTGGAGAATGGTGGGGAAGCGACGTCGCGCCATCCGGCCTCCTCTTGCGGTAGGAGAACGAATACTCCTGTGGCTCCGGCTGGCTCTGCACCCTCATGAACGGCACAACGTACTCGATCGATTCGTTATCCTCTGGGTGCTCGACTTTCGACATGTACGCCCACCACCTCTTCCTGACTTTCACGTCGGGAGAATCTGTCTGCTCCATCGCCTAGAGGAGATACTTGATGAACTCGAAGGACTGCGACATGACTGCCGCCGAGGAGTACATCATCGCCCTCATCGCCGTCATCTCGCTCTTTCGCATACATTGCCACATGGCCCTCACCGTCCTCGAAATCTCCCACTCATTGTCAAACCAAGTAAGGATCTCCTTCAACCTGGCTAACTTTGCTTGGTCACCGCCGGCGATCTGCCTGATTCGCTGCTGCATCCCCTCCATAGATGTCCTTCTGAGTGGTCCGATGCTAGCTTTGGAAGATGGGAGGTGAGACGATGGTCTTGCAATAGAGAAGAGGGAGAAGCGAGACGGTGGTTTTGGAATGGAGATGATGGACATGAGATGGGTGGTTTTGAAATGGGGAAGAGGGAGAGGTGATGGGGTCATGTACCTAGGGTAGGGTCACAGACCTGATCTAAGTACCCTGCCCAAGGACACCCTTGGAAGAGGTCACCTTCCAGTCAACCAACGAGGGACTCACTCGACTGACTTGAAGGACTCGACCACGAAGACTCACTCGACCACCAGAAGGTCAAGAGGCACTCTGCACTGCAACGGCCTGTAATTAAGTAGACTTTATGATAGTAAAGACACTTTATGTGGGGCATCACCTGTAACGCCCCGGACTAAATACACCTTAAACCCTTCATTACGTGGGCTGGCTGGGGTCCTGGCGCACTCTATATAAGCCACCCCCCTCCACAGGCAGAAGGGTTCGGCACCCTGTAATCCATATACACATAATCCACTCGACCGCCTCCGGGCTCCGAGACGTAGGGCTTTTACTTCCTCCGAGAAGGGCATGAACTCGTACATCTCTTGTGTTTACAACCTCTCCATATCTAGGACCTTGCCTCTCCATACCTACCCCCACTCTACTGTCAGACTTAGAACCACGACAGTTGGCGCCCACCGTGGGGCGGGTGTTTTAGCGATTTTGTGGAGAAGTTGCGATTCTTCTGAGTACTTTCATCATGGTGGCTGCTGGAGTTTTGGTTGAGGGTCGAGAGATCCGTCTTGGTGCTCTCACCTTCGTCGCCGACGACTCCGCCTGGCTCCAGGAGGCTCCACTCGACGTCGATGCGCTCCCCGTCCGCGGTGCGATGCATTTTCGCGCATGTGTCCGCGGCGTTCTGCTTCGGCAACCGTCGACCCCGTATCGGTCGACTCCCCCATCGGCCACTCTCCCGGTCTCCCGCCAGCGCAGACGCTCGGGCCGGTCGAGGCTTCAGCGGTGGGTGAGGCACGCGGTGGCTCGCCAGACGGCCACCACCCAAGTTGTGGCAATCGAGCCCGACGAATATCTCTGCGGCCTGTTGGATCTGTCGACTGGCTCCGTAGAGACTGCATCCGAGTGCGATAGCAGTGATCCAGCGGCGGAAATCCTGATGGTCGGCGGCCCCCGCAGTCCCCCTGGCTTCTCCCGTGATGGTGGAGCAGGCGACGGAGGCGACCCCGCACGAGACCACGAAGAGTACCAGCCCGAGCCACTCGACTCTCTGCAAAGAGAGGAACTTCGCCGCAGGAACGTGGATGCCCTGCGTACTCCCATCGCAGGAGAAACCCCCGAGGCTCGTGCCTTGGAGGAGGCACGTTTGGCCAATTTGGCCGAAGGCACTCGACTGGAGAATCTTCAGCGAGCACTCGATGAGCGCGCGTGGCAACGAGTTCCTGACACCAGTCGACGTCAACTCTTTCCGCCGACTCAGGTATATTGAACCCCAGTCCAGAATTTAGCAGCTGCGACCCGTATAGCAGAGTCCATCCAGCCCTCTCAGTCGGAAGCTGGCAGAGGCTTGATGCAGATCAGGGATCTGCTCCGGGCAGCAGGAGATCAGAATTCGGCCATGTCGCAGTCGCGCAACAAAATTCACAGTCGATCCGTCGCTGCGAATACGGTTCAGTCGGCTCACAGCCCCAGATCGCCTCCGCGGCGTGAAGGGCGCGAGAATCGGCGAGACCAATATGGTGACCGACTCGACCGAGATGATAGGCGTCGAGTGCCCAATTCCCCTCCGAGGGGTGGGTCTTACGCTCCTCGGCAGCAAGATGACAGACGTTAGCTCAGTGCGGGGCGAAGAGTTCCAGTCGACCCCAGAGAACCAGGCTTCGACGCGCGATCCATTATCGTGCAAGGCTTAGTCGACCGGAACAGAGCCCATCGAGGTGGACTCGACAGAGATGCGCCCACAAGCAGTCGAGTGCATGTTTCTGGTCCTGAATGTTTCAGCAGAGCTATCAGAGCCGCAGTTATCCCTCCCAATTTCAGGTTGGCAACAGGAGTCAGCAAGTTCACTGGTGAGTCTAAGCCTGAAACCTGGATTGAGGACTACCGAGTGGCGGTTTAGATTGGTGGTGGGAACGACGAGGTGGCCATGAAGCATTTGCCCCTCATGCTGGAAGGTTCTGCCAGGGCATGGTTGACTCAATTTCCTCCTAGCAGCATTTACACTTGGGAAGATCTGTCCCGAGTGTTCATCAGAACGTTTGAAGGAACTTGCAAGCGACCGGCTGGATTGACGGAGTTGCAAGTCTGCGTGCAGAAGACCAATGAGACTCTCAGGGAGTATATTCAGAGATGGATCACTTTGCACCATACTATGGAGAATGTGTCTGATCATCAGGCAGTCTGCGCCTTTAAGGATGGTGTCAAGAACAGAGAATTGAGTTTGAAATTTGGTCGAACCGGTGACATGACCTTGAGTCGGATGGTGGAGATTGCTACCAAGTACGCCAACGACGAAGAAGAAGACCGACTCCGAAGCGGCAAGCACAAGCCGAGTCAGTCGGAAAAGGGAAACACCAGTCGGAAACAGAAGCGGAAGGCTGAACCGGCAGCTCCTGGAGAGGCTCTGGCCGTGACTCAGGGAAAGTTTAAAGGGAAACCAAAAGGATCCTGGAACCCTAAGCAGGTAAAGGATAAAGAAGGGAACGACGTGATGGATATGCCGTGTCACATCCACACGAAGAAATACGAAGAGGGGAATATCATCTACCCGAAGCATACCACTCGCCAATGTCGACTCCTGATCCAGCAGTTTCAGGGAAAACAGTCTAAAGACAAGGAGAAGGAGTCGGACAAGGCCAAAGACAAGGAGGACAGTGAGGAAGGATATCCGCATATCAACTCCACTCTGATGATCTTTGCAGATGTGGAAAGCAAGAGTCGATTGAAAGTTATTAACCGTGAAGTGAACATGGTTGCCGCAGCAAAAGCAAATTATCTGAGATGGTCCCAAACACCCATCACATTCGACCAATCTGATCACCCGACTCATATTGCCACCCCTGGGAGGCAAGCTTTGGTGGTCGATCCAGTTGTCGAAGGCACTCGACTGACAAAAGTGCTGATGGACGGCGGTAGTGGGCTGAATTTGTTGTATGCGGACACACTGAAAGGAATGGGCATTCCGATGTCCCGACTGAGCACCAGTAACATGAGCTTTCATGGAGTTATACCAGGGAAGAAAGCCGAGTCACTCGGCCAAATAGCTCTGGACGTGGTGTTTGGTGATTCGAAACATTTTCACAAAGAGAAGTTGACGTTTGAGGTAGTGGATTTTCAGAGTGCATATCATGCCATTTTGGGGAGACCAGCTTATGCACGGTTCATGGCTCGACCATGTTACGTGTACCTCAAATTGAAGATGCCCGGCCCCAAAGGAGTGATCACTGTCACCGGTGATCGGAAAAAGGCAGAAGAGTGCTTTCAGAAGGGCTCAAAGATTGCTGATTCCCAGGTGACAGTGGTCGAGTTCGAAGAATACAAGCAAAACGCAGATCCGAGTGACTTGCTGCGATCCAAGAAACCCGCCATAGAATCTGCATTTCAGTCGTCCGGTCAGACGAAGCCTGTTCACATTCACTCGACCGACCCCGATGCAGCTCCGACCCACATCTCCACAACACTCGACCCGGAATAGGAAGAAGCGCTCATCCAGTTCCTCTGTGAGAACTGGGACATTTTTGCATGGAAGCCCGCTGACATGCCAGGTGTTCCCAGGGGACTGGCTGAGCATCGCCTAAGAGTCGACTCATCTGCAAAACCAGTCAAAGAGCATCTTTGGCGGTCCGCCGTCCAGAAGAGAAAAGCCATTGGTGAGGAAGTGGCTCGACTGTTGGCGGCAGGATTTATCCGAGAGATATACCACTCTGAGTGGCTCGCTAATGTCGTCATGGTTCCTAAGAAGGACAAATCACTCCGAATGTGCATTGATTTCAAGCACATCAACCGGGCCTGCCCGAAAGATCATTTTCCTCTCCCTCGCATAGATCAAATTGTTGACTCGACCGCGGGATGCGAGAGTTTGTCTTTTCTAGACGCCTACTCCGGGTACCACCAGATCCGTCTGTACGGACCCGACGAGGTAAAAACAGCTTTCATCACTCCATTCGGGTGCTTCTGCTATATCACCATGCCATTCGGCCTCAAGAGTGCCGGAGCCACATTTATGCGAATGATTCAGAAGTGTCTACTCACTCAAATCAGTCGGAATGTGGAAGCGTATATGGATGATATCGTCGTCAAGTCACGAAAAGGTTCCGACCTGCTCGCTGACCTCGCCGAAACATTTGCCAACCTCAGAAGGTATGATATCAAGCTTAATCCATCAAAGTGCACATTCGGAGTTCCTGGTGGCAAGTTACTCGGTTTTCTCATTTCCGAGCGAGGAATCGACGCTAATCCAGAGAAGATCGGCACTATTCTCCGAATGAAACGCCCTGTGCGAGTGCACGATGTCCAGAAGCTTACTGGATGCTTGGCCGCATTAAGTCGATTCATCTCACGACTCGATGAAAAGGCATTGCCTCTTTACCGACTGATGAAGAAGGCAGACAAGTTCGAGTGGACTCCAGAAGCTGATGCAGCGTTTGCCGAGCTAAAAGCTCTGCTCTCCACCCAGCCGGTGCTTGCTGCTCCAATCAGCAAAGAGCCTCTGTTGCTTTATATCGCAGCCACAGGACAAGTCGTCAGTACTGTGCTTACGGTCGAGCGGGAAGAAGAAGGAAAAGCTCTCAAAGTTCAGCGCCCAGTGTATTATTTGTCTGAAGTCTTGACTCCATCCAAGCAGAGATATCCTCATTATCAGAAGCTTGTGTATGGAATATACATGACCACAAAGAAGGTTGCTCATTATTTCTCTGATCATTCCATGACAGTCGTCAGCGACGCTCCACTATCAGAGATTTTGCACAACAGAGATGCAACTGGTCGAGTGGCTAAATGGGCGATTGAACTTCTTCCCCTTGATATCAAGATTGAGGCAAAGAAAGCCATTAAGTCCCAGGCAATAGCAGATTTCCTCGCCGAGTGGATTGAACAACAGCAGCCGACTGAAGTTCACTCGGAGCATTGGACCATGTTCTTTGATGGCTCTAAGATGTTGAATGGTTCCAGTGCTGGGGTTGTCCTGGTTTCCCCCAGAGGAGATAAGCTCAGATATGTGCTCCAGATTCACTTTGATTCCTCCAACAATGAGGCAGAATATGAGGCCCTCTTATACGGATTGCGCATGGCCATTTCACTCGGCGTCCGTCGCCTGATGGTCTATGGAGACTCGGATTTAGTGGTCAACCAAGTGATGAAGGAGTGGGACGTGAGAAGCCCAGCCATGACTGGATACTGCAGTGCAGTGAGGAAGCTGGAAAAGAAGTTCGAGGGGTTGGAGCTCCATCATATACCCCGACTGAAAAATCAAGCAGCTGATGATCTAGCAAAGATAGGTTCCAAGAGAGAAGCCATTCCGAGTGGTGTGTTCTTGGAGCATATACACACTCCGTCAGTCAAAGAAGATCCTTTCATCGAAGAAGCTCCACAGCCCAAGAGTGCCACAGATCCGACTGAGGTTGAAGTCCCAGCAGTGGTCGACTTGGTCATGGAGGTCTTGGTGGTCATTCCCGACTGGACAGTTCCATATATCGCATATATCCTGAGAAAAGAGCTCCCGGAGGATGAGGAAGAGGCTCGACAGATCGTCCATCGATCTAAGGCCTTTACCGTAATCAAAGGACAATTATACAGAGAAAGCGCGACTGGAGTTGGTCAGAAGTGCATAACACCAGAAGAAGGTCGAATCATCCTCAATGATATCCACTCGGGAACCTGTGGTCATCATGCGTCCTCTCGGACCATCGTGGCCAAAGCATACCGAGCCGGATTTTACTGGCCAAAGGCGAATGAGATGGCAAAGGAAATAGTGGATAAGTGCGAGGGATGTCAGTTCTACTCGAATATGTCGCACAAGCCTGCATCGGCTCTGAAGACCATCCCACTCGTCTGGCCTTTCGCAGTATGGGGGTTGGACATGGTCGGTCCTTTGAGAACAGGGCGAAGTGGCTTCACGCATGTACTGGTGGCAGTCGACAAGTTCACCAAGTGGATTGAGGCTAAACCAATCAAGAACCTTGACGCCGGTGCTGCTGTTAGCTTCATCAGGGAACTGATATTCAGATATGGAGTCCCGCACAGCATCATTACGGATAATGGGTCGAACTTTGACTCGGAGGAATTCAGAGATTTCTGTAACTCTCAAGGCACACGAGTCAACTACGCTTCAGTCGCTCATCCGCAGTCGAATGGGCAAGCAGAGCGAGCCAATGGCCTGATTCTCAAGGGATTGAAACCCCGACTGATGCGTGATCTCAAGCATGCAGCTAGAGCTTGGGTCGACAAACTTCCCTCGGTGCTTTGGGGACTGCAGACCACACCTAATCGGTCGACCGGAAGAACTCCATTCTTCTTGGTCTATGGAGCTGAAGCAGACTTACCGAGTGATCTTCTCCACAATGCTCCTCGAGTTGAAATCTACAACGAAGCAGAAGCTGAACAAGCGCGGCAGGACGCAGTCGACCTTTTAGAGGAAGAAAGGGAGATGGCTCTGATCCGGTCGACCATCTACCAACAAGATTTGCGTCGTTTCCACGCCAGAAATGTGAGGGGTCGAGCCTTCCAGGAAGGAGATTTAGTTCTCCGAGTGGATCAGAAGAAACAACACAAGCTTGCTCCTTCTTGGGAAGGACCCTTCATCGTCACCAAAGTTCTCCACAACGGGGCGTACCGTCTTTACAACGTCGAGCATAATATCGACGAGCCCCGAGCTTGGAACGCGGAACTACTCCGCCCATTTTACACTTAAGTTTAATCACTCGGATGAGTTGCAATAAAGTACTTCTGTAGTCCATGGACATCTAAATAATAGTGTCATAGTTCCTCCATAATTTTTGTCACTTTTTATTTTGTCCAATAAAATTTCCCCTCAGTGGGTGACTTAGCCGCGAATCCGTTTCGCCTAAGTTTGTAAAAATCCTACCGAGTGGTGAGCCAGACTCCCACTCGGAGGCTTAGTTGCGAGTCCGTTTTGCCTAAGTTATGAAAATCCTACCGAGTGGTGAGCCAGACTCCCACTCGGAGGCTTAGTTGCGAATCCGTTTCGCCTAAGTTATGAAAATCCTACCGAGTGGTAAGCTAGACTTCCACTCGGAGGCTTAGCTGCAGTCCAAGTACTCGCCTAAGATATGAAAATCCTACCGAGTGGTAAGCCAGACTTCCACTCGGAGGCTTAGCTGCAGTCCAAGTACTCGCCTAAGATATGAAAATCCTACCGAGTGAAGAGCAGACCTCTCACTCGGAGGCTTAGCTGCAGTCCAAGTACTCGCCTAAGTTATCAAAATCCTACCGAGTGGCGAGCAAACCTCTCACTCGGGGGCTTAGCTGCAGTCCAAGCGCTCGCCTAAGTTATTAGAAATCCTACCGAGTGAAGAGCAAACCTCTCACTCAGGGGCTTAGCTG
>NC_057806.1:187879149-187900278 GCF_018294505.1 Triticum aestivum
ATCAGAAATCCTACCGAGTGAATAGCAAACCTCTCACTCGGGGGCTTAGCTGCAGCCCAGCACTCACCTACGTTATCAAAATCCTACGGAGTGAAGAGCAAACCTCTCACTCGGAGGCTTAGCTGCAGCCCAGTGCTCGCCTAAGATATAAAAATCCTACCGAGTGAAGAGCAAACCTCTCACTCGGGGGCTTAGCTGCAGCCCAGCGCTCGCCTAAGTTATCAAAATCCTACCGAGTGAAGAACAAACCTCTCACTCGGAGGCTTAGCTGCAGCCCAGTGCTCGCCTAAGATATAGAAGTCCTACCGAGTGAAGAGCAAATCTCTCACTCGGGAGGCTTAACTGCAGCCCAGCGCTCACCTAAGTGGACTAAGGAATAAGTCGATTGCAGTAAGCACCCTGCTTTGAACCTGCAAAAGACATTTCGAGCCAAAAGCAATCATATTCAAACGCCAAATTCAAGTTCGGATCGATACCTAAAGGAACCGAAAGTGCTCAGGCGCTAAGCCCGTTAAGGTTTATCGGTTACAACTCCACTCGGCATACCGAGGCAAATTTAAAGCGTCGAGCTTAGAAGAAGTTTTTACCCCTCCTGTGGAGGGCTGGAAGGTGCAACAAACTCATCAAGATCAATTCCATCTGCGATCCGAGTGGCAGCCGCAAGGAAAGTTTCCATAAAGGACCTGAAGTCGTGTTTCTTGGTGTTGGCCACCCGGAGGGCCGCCAACTTGTCTTCTCGCGCATCTTTGCAGTGGACTCAGGCCAGACACAGAGCAACATCTGCACCGCACCGAGCCGAGGACTTTTTCCACTCCTGCACTCGACCAAGGATCGTGTTCAAGCGAGCCATCAGCGACTCGAGATCATTCTGAAGTGTCTCCTCGGGCCAGAGCGTCGAGTCGATGCGAGATGTGGTGACCTTCAGCCTTGCAAGATAGTCCACGACAGCTGCAACACGGGACTCCAGTCGAAAAACATTCATGGCAACTTCGTCGTTCATCGGAGAATTGACGGGGTCAAGGTTTGGTTCCAGCCGGCTATTTTCTTCTTCAAAGTTTTGACAAAATTCTGCAAGGACGATCACCGAGTCAAGGCAATGGTCGAATGGAAAAACCACGGTTGGAAATGATTGCCGAGCATAGAGATTTACCTTCAAGCATAAGAAACAGCTTCTTGGCAAGACCATTCAGGAAGGCCTCCAGATCTTTTTTCTTCCCAAGAGCAGCTTTCAGATTGGCATTTTCTTGCTCAAGCTTGGCGACTGAAGCTAACTTCTCGTCAACAAGCTTGATCTTCTCAGCTAGTTCAAGGTCCTTCTTCCGTTGGGCCTCCCTCACCTTACCTGCAAGTTACAGCAAGATCATATTTTGAAACAAATGAAGGGAAAGAGCAGTCGTCAAGGTCTCACCAAACATACCTTCGGTCTCCTCCTTTGCCTTCGTCAGATTCTCCTGAACCAGCTTCAATTTCAGCTCGAGCTGAATGTGCTTGTTTTCCAGCTCAGAGTAGCGAGCCACAAGATCACAGGAGTTCTGCGAAGAACCAATCGACTAAATGTCAAATATAATTCACTTCCGAGTGGAAAAGGAAAAATCATGCGTTTCTAAGACTACAGCCGAATACAAGCATTCGACCGTAGTCTCGGGGACTACGCCCAGTGGGTGCACTCAGCGTGCCCCCACTAATCCTATTGAAGATAGAGTCGACCAGTCGACCTCAAAAAAAATAAAAAGAGATATATTCTTTAAGACTGTAATCGACTGCAAGCAGTCGACCACAGTCTCGGGGACTACACCCAGTGGGTGCACTCAGCGTGCCCCCACCGGTTTGCGAAATCCATTCGACATAGTCGAATGACGGAAAGACTGAAATTATAAAGCCAAAGGCCGACTGCCAGCAGCCGACCTTAGCCTTGGGGACTACACCCAGTGGGTGCACTCAGCGTGCCCCCACTAATCCTATTGAAGACAGAGTCGACCAGTCGACCAGTTTGCGAAATCCAGTCGCCATAGTCGAATGACGGAAAGACTGAAATTATAAAGCCTAAGGCCGACTGCCAGCAGTCGACCTTAGCCTTGGGCACTACACCCAGCGGGTGCACTCAGCGTGCCCCCGCTAACATGGAGTTTAAATCGACACACCCACTGGGTGACTACTATAAATTCTGGAAAGGAAAAGTTTTTGGTAGCATATCCTAACAGAACAAACGATGGTCGACTGACCTGAACATTGCTTTGGAGGGCAGAACTGGCATCGTAAGCTGCCTGGCTCGCATCCCGGATGGTCTTCAACTGCTCCATCATGATCCCTGCCTGGCGTATCGCCTCCTTCGCTGCGCCGACTTGGTCCTCTGGGACGTGGTGTGTTGTGAAGAGGGAGGGTTGCGGAGCACTCGTCAGCGGATCTGCGAAGGACACAGTGTGTCGAGTGGTGTTCTCCTCCTCCGCGGCCAGAGTCTCATGCACCGTCACATCCTGGGTCACCCTGCTGGCAGACGCTTTCCTACTCCTTCTGTACTTCAGCGGTTCCTCATCTTCATCATCATCAGGGAGAGTGATAACAACATTGGATGGAGCTACAGAAAAGAATCAGAATTAGAGATCATGAGTCAGTCGACTAAAAATGGCGTTAAGAGTATAGTACCTAGTTTTGAGGTTGCTGCATCCTCCATCTCATGGTCATCAGCCCGGGCTGAGGTCTCAGAAGTAGCAGCACTGCAACTCCAAAGAATCAGTTGACTAACTCCAGCACCAACCAGAGACAAAGTTCACACAAAACAAGAAGACTTAAGCAACATGATTACCCTGATATGGTGGGGATGGACACCTTCATCTTCGGCAGGTGCTTGGTCGGCTTCGACGGGGCCGCCCTGGGCTGCTTCGATGCCTTTTCAGTCGGCGCCGGAGAGGTGGTCCGAGGGTGCTTGGTCGACTGTGTAGAAGTCGCAACCCCCTCGCCGCGTTCGGTCGCAGGATCATGGACAAGTTTCGACCGCCTTTCCGAGCGCGGTGGTGCGACCTCCTCCTCCTCCTCCTCTTCCTCGTCCTCATTGTCATCATCATCATCGTCATCGTCATCATCATCGGCCTCAGCAGCGTCCGAGTCCCACTCCTCCTCCTGGCTCTCGCCCTCGCTCACTTCTCCCTCCTCAGTCGGAGCCTGCACTCCGTTGGGCATCGAGTACAGTTTAGTGAGGGCCTGAGGGACAACAAGACAAAGATCAGTCGACCGATCGGCAGAGAAAACAGAAATAAATATGACGAGAATACAATGGGAAGTGGAGCAGACATACCTTGTTTGGGTCACTGTGGCAGTCGAGTGGAGGAATCCTTCTGGCCCCGTGAGGGTTGTCCTTGTTCCCAGTAATAGCGACCATCCACCTTTCCAGAGTGGCATCATCGACTGTTTCTGGATTGACCCGAGTCACATCCTCAGTCCCGCAGTACAACCACATGCAATGGCTCTGGAACTGAAGAGGCTGGATTCGGCGCCTAAGGAAAACTTCCAGGAGATCCATGCCCGTCACTCCCTCCCGAACCAACTGAACTACGCGCTCCATCAGCATCTTCACGTCAACTTTCTCCTCCGGAATCAACTTCAGAGAGGAGGGCTTGTTCACTCGGTCCATGGTAAATTGAGGGAGTCCACTCGACTGCCCCGGCGTCAACTCGTCCTGGCAGTAGAACCAGGTCGACTGCCAGCCTCTGACTGACTCGGGAAATGTCATGGCTGGGAAGGTGCTCTTGTTCCTCACCTGGATCCCTAGACCTCCACACATTTGGACCACTCGGGTTCTTTCGTCGCCTGGACTCGCCTTCTTCATGGTTTGAGAGCGACATGTGAATATGTGCTTGAACAAGCCCCAATGCGATCGACAGCCCAGAAAACTCTCACACATGGACACAAATGCGGCAAGATAGGCGATAGAATTCGGGGTGAAGTGGTGGAGTTGCCCTCCAAAAAAGTTTAAGAAACCACGGAAGAAAATGCTCGGCGGCAAAGAGAATCCGCGATCGACATGGGTAGCCAGAAGCACGCACTCACCCTCTTCCGGCTGGGGCTGCCACTCTTTCCCCGGAAGCCTCGCAGCTCCATGAGGGATCAGGCCCTCGTTGGCCATGTCGAGGAGATCCTTCTCCGTGATGGTCGACTGGATCCAATCTCCGTGGACCCAGCCTTTCGGCAGGCGAGATCTAGACGAAGACCCACCGCGGCTAGTGGCTCTCCCCTTCGCCTTCTCCATCGCCGACACCTTCTTCGCGCGCTCCAGCGCCGCCGTCTTCTCCTTGAGCATGGCTACCGGCGGGGCGCGTGAGGGGAAGTGGTCCAGAAGCGAGAGCGAGCACGTTGGGCGGAGACGAAGGAGGTAGAGAGAGAATGTTGAGGCACTGTTCAAAAAACCCTCGCCGGGCGCATTTATAAGATCCCTTCCGAGTGGATGACAGGTGGGCCCGGTCGATCTAATCATATCCTGGAACTGTTACGCGGGCGGGATACGTGACGAAGAAAGCGGCACGGGGATCGAGGTGTCTATGTCCCGTCCCATCCGAGCGCCACGGTCCGCTCCGCTTCGCGCGTTTCCCCAAATTTTGCATCCCGCGGAATCCGCGAACGGCAGATCGGTCTGTCAGGCGCGGGATTTCCTGCGATCCGTCACTTGGAAATCGACGAAGCCCGAAAGATCACTCGACGAAAGAAAAGAATGGATCGAGCCGACTGAAGTCAAGTTGCTCACTATCAACGAAGAGATTCTCTGGTTCAGAACAACGCACGACCAGTGTGCAAAGGTTAATCGGAAACAGCATCAACTCCTCCGTCACTCAAAGCCTCAATCCATTCGGGGGCTAATGATGGGGTCATGTACCTAGGGTAGGGTCACAGACCTGATCTAAGTACCCTGCCCAAGGACACCCTTGGAAGAGGTCACCTTCCAGTCGACCAACGAGGGACTCACTCGACTGACTTGAAGGACTCGACCACGAAGACTCACTCGACCACCAGAAGGTCAAGAGGCACTCTGCACTGCAACGGCCTGTAATTAAGTAGACTTTATGATAGTAAAGACACTTTATGTGGGGCATCACCTGTAACGCCCCGGACTAAATACACCTTAAACCCTTCATTATGTGGGCTGGCTGGGGTCCTGGCGCACTCTATATAAGCCACCCCCCTCCACAGGCAGAAGGGTTCGGCACCCTGTAATCCATATACACATAATCCACTCGACCGCCTCCGGGCTCCGAGACGTAGGGCTTTTACTTCCTCCAAGAAGGGCCTGAACTCGTACATCTCTTGTGTTTACAACCTCTCCATAGCTAGGACCTTGCCTCTCCATACCTACCCCCACTCTACTGTCAGACTTAGAACCACGACAAGAGGCGAGACAGTGGTTTTGGAATGGAGATGATGGAGAGGAGAGGTTCCCCTGCCTTTCGGCCGCTGACAGGTGATTATCAGAGAAGAAACTGCAAGTTTCAGTTTCAGATAAGAAACTCCAAGTTCAGTTTAAGATAAGAAACCGCAACTTTCAGAGGCAGAGCATTTATATTAACACGGCATTTTCAAACAGTGTTAACATCATGCTAGAAGTTTTATTCATGGTCGAAACTGGAACTACCAGCCAGTTAACATCATGCTGATCAACGTTCATGCATAGCACATCTTCATATGATGCGCAGTCAAAAAGATATGCTATTTTCCAGATGCCCACACAATGTCGAGTGTACGAAAAATAGAGAAAATGAGGGACGAAGTTTTGGCAAGTGTTGGACGTGGTGTGCCTAGATGACAATTGGGAACCACGTGTCAATAAAGGCAGAGGCAAAAAAATTTGGAGATATTTTCTATGCACAGGTGGAATCGAACCCGGGCGAAACAGCTGTCGGGTAGTGTCACTCGGCCACTAGGCTAGTTCAATTGTTTCGTTACTAATAAGGCATTTCCTCAGGTGGTCAGATCTTCTCATGCGCCTTTGTGCGCTCGCCGCAATGCCGCTGTCTGACATTGTGAACATGCTGAACAAACGAGAGGAATCTGGAGAGGACAGTACGTGGAGAGGCAGACAGTCGGGACCCACCAGGTATATGGCCGTACGCAAGCAAGTGCCTCATCGAAAAAATACTTCCTCCTAATGCTATACTGATGTTGGGGCCCATGGGTTTGTCAACATATTTACATTTTTAGGCGCTTCAACATAGTTACTATAGGAGATAAATTCACAACGAAGCCGGGGAGCTAGCAGGTATCATTTATTATCACTAGGGCAGCAAGTATTAGCTGGGTTTTGGGCTGCCTTGTCTAGGCTTTCTTTTTTAGCATGCGCAGCCCACGACCTCGGATTGGAGGTCCATATGCCTATTTGTATTTTCTTGAGGGCCGTCATGTATCGACCGGCCTATGGACCTCCCATCCGAGGTTTTATTTTTCCTGAAACATCGGCAGCCCAATTTATGTATTTTTTTGAAGAAAACGCAGAGGTCTGTTCTATTTTTCTATATAAGAATAGGAACGCCTGGTCCAACTTATGTTCCCCTTCTAACTATATTATATATATTTAAATTATTTTATATGTTATTATATATTATTGTTATTTTCATCATATATTTAATAGATACTTACATATGTAAGAAAACAATATCCCACATCTAATTAACTTGTAAAAATAATTTCTAAACAATAAAATCCTGGATTTTTTTTTGGCAACGAAAATCCTTGTGATTGTGTACAAAAGCTTGGTAAGATTTAAGGACCAATGTAATAATAAATCACTTATTATCTATATATATATATATATATAATAAAATGCTCAGCCCCTGTTTATTTTTTGATAACATTGCTGCGCCCACCCCAACATTATAATTATCATAAGCCCAGCAAAATCGTGTATTTCGAGAAAGTGCAAATGGCCTATATTTTTTTAGCAAAAACATAAATGGGCCGCATGGACGATACATTATTTGTTCACCCAGCCCAGCTAATGGACTATAATTCAAAAAAATCAAATGGACTATAAATTCTACCTCACAAAAAAAGACTGTAAATTCTGAAAAATGGGTTGAATACGTGCCACATTTTTGGAGGCTGAATGTAACGCCCCGGATGTAACTTACCATATTTGTACTCCAACTCTTGCCATTTTCGACTCTAAGTTATGAGATTTGTGGTTGGGTTTTGTCTTCACTTTGCATTTTGTTCATGTCATGCATCTCAAATCATGTCATCGTGAGCATCGCATTTGCATAGGTGTTCATCTCATGCATCCGAGCATTTTCCCAGTTGTCCGTTTTGCAATCCGACACTCCTACGTCCTCTGGCGCCCCCTTTTGTCTCTTTTCGTGTGCGGGTGTTAGACTTTCTTGGCATGGACCAAGATTTGCCACGCGGCCTTGGTACTCCACCGGTAGACTTCCTGTCAAGTTTCGTGCCATTTGGAGTCCGTTTGATACTCCAACGGTTAATCAGGGAACCATAAAGGCCTTGTGTGTGTTGCAGCCCAAAAGCCCTCCAAAGTGACCGAAAACCCATCCAAGCCCCCTCCATCCTCTCTGCCATTCGATCACGATCGCGTGGCCGAAAACCGCACTCCATTTGGACTCTCCTAGCTCCCTCTACCTATAAATATGTGGCCCTTCCAAAATTTTCACGTAGTCTAACCCTAACCTAGTCCCTCTCCGCCATCGAACACGTCCGGGCACAGCCGGTCGCCTCCACCGCCGCCCGCTCAGTGCCCGGGCGCCCGTGCCCGTGACGGCCGCCGCACGCCTGTGCCGCCAAGCTCGCTGGTGCGCCGTGCTCGCCGCCAACACCGGCCGCCATCGCCTCACTAGCCTCCTCCGCCACACCCTCACCATCCTCGTCTTCCACGCTGCGGCGCCGCCTCCACCAACACCGGCCTCGTCCTCCTTGTCGGATCCAGCTCCGACGAACGTCCTCCCATCTCCAGCCACCGCTGCGCTCTCCGGCGAGTTCTCCGGCGGGATCCGCCGCCACATCGGTCCCCGTGCTATAGTGAAACCCTAGATCTGGAGGTTGAAGTTTTGCCTAAGTCTTTTCCGTGTAACATTTTCAAGCACTATTCATCATGCCATAACTCTGTGCCCGTAGTTCCATTTTTAGCATGCCATATATCAAATTGTTCATCTGTATGTGCTCTTTATTTTGTTCCATTGTGCCATGCTTGTTTGAGTCCATCTTGATGCCCAAATTGTTGATGCAAGAGTGCTATAAAATGTTAGGTGATGATTCTTAACAGATCATGTGCATTTGTCATTTTTGCCATGATTATTGTGTGCTGCATATGAGCATGAGCTCTACATGTGTTTTGGGCTATGCCATGCCATCTTTACAAGGGTGTATGATGTGTATTTTTGTGATCAATGTGGTGACTAGCACATGCATGCAAAGTAGCTCTCGTGATATTGCTGATTTCAGAGACTTAGAATTTCACTAAGTCTTTGATCTGCTGTTATTTTTATGCTATGTATTCATGTTGCTACAGAGAGATCCATGCTTCTTTTGAGTATGTTCATTAAGGATAATTTGGACATATGGTTGTGATCTATCCACCCATGCCCCTATTTGCATTTATGGAGTGCCCTAGCATGACTCAATCTTGCTCTATTTTTGCTATAAAATGTTCATGGCAGGTTGTTTACGTGTTAATCAATTTTGCCAAGGTTGTTGTAGTTGATCCATGCATGCTATGATCTTGTTCTTGCCATGTTTAGCTTCGTGAACATGTCTTCTTGCTGGTAGTATGCTTATCTTGTCATGAAATGCCTTGTGTTGAGTGAATCAAGCTCACAAAATGCCTTCATAATTCTGTTGATGCCATGTCCAGTTTTCTGCTAAGTGTGAATCTGTTAACAAAACTTGCTATGTTTACATGGGTGCTATCACATCTTCTGATCCTTTTTGGCTTATGGTCAGTAAGGGACTTTTGTTATATGTTTTGAGTAGATTCATGCCATGTCTTTGTTTGATATGTTATGTTTCTTAAGCATGTTGTTATACTGCTCTAAACATTGCTTCCTGATGTTAATTCCTGACATCTTGTATTTTCACTAAGTCTGTGATGCTGATATCTTTTGCCCATTTGCCATGCTTGTTTGTACCTACTATTGTGTGATTTAGCCATAGCTCAGTGCTCATATTTTTTCAAGCATCTTGAGTAGATCACTGCCATGTGCTTTGTTGCTATGTTAGAGTGCAGTAGCTTAGTTTCTTGTTGCATTTTAGATGGCATCGTGCTGTTAATCGCATAATTGTGTCATTCTTGTTTTGCTTGCCATTTGCAAACCGTGCATTCGACTCCGGTGATCTTTATATCGATTTTGACCGAAATCATCTCATCTTTCCAGCAGCACACCTGGTTTGCCAAGATGAGGCTTGTTCCAATCTTTTCCTTCCGGAGCTCGCATATGCATTGCATATCACTTCACGCATGTCATGCCATGTTTTGCATCATGTTGCTTGCGCATTGCACCATGGTTGATCGTGTTTTCCTTTGCTTGTGTTCTTGCCTTGGGTAGAGCCGGAAGACGAGTTTGTGACCGATGAACCCGTTGAGTACTCTAATGAGGATCAAGCTTACATCAACTCGGAGAACTTTGCAGGTAAGATGACCATACCCTCGAAATCATTTCTATCTTTGCTTGCTAGTTGCTCGCTCTTTTGCTATGCCGCAATACCTACCACTTGCTATATCATGCCTCCCATATTGCCATGTCAAGCCTCTAACCCACCTTTCCTAGCAAACCGTTGTTTGGCTGTGTTACCGCTTTGCTCAGCCCCTCTTATAGCGTTGCTAGTTGCAGGTGAAGATGGTGTTTGTTCCTTGTTGGAACATGTTTATTTGTTATGATATCATTATTATATCTTGTTTACTTTAATGCATATATATACTTGGTAAAGGGTGGAAGGCACGGCCTTATTCCTAGTGTTTTGTTCCACTCTTGCGACCCTAGTTTCCGTCATACCGGTGTTATGTTCCTTAATTTTGCGTTCCTTACGCGGTTGGGTTATAATGGGAACCCCCTGAAAGTTCGCATTGAATAAAACTCCTCCAGCAAGGCCCAACCTCGGTTTTACCATTTGTCACCTAAGCCTTTTTCCCATGGGTTCTGTAGACTCAAGGGTCATCTTTATTTTAAACCCCCGGGTCAGTGATCCTCTGAGTGTTGGTCCAACCTGTCAGCAGCCGGTAGCCACCAGGGGCAACTCTGGGTTGGCCTACCGGAATCTTGGACAATCCGGTGTGCCCTGAGAACGAGATATGTGCAGCTCCAATTGGGATTTGTTGGCACATTCGAGCGGCTTTGCTAGTCTTGTTTTACCATTTTCGAAATGTCTTGTAACCGGGATTCCGAGTCTGATCGGTTCGTCCTGGGAGAAGGAATATCCTTCATTCACCATGACATCTTGTGATGGGCTAAGTTGGGACACCCCTGCGAGGTTTTAAACTTTTAAAAGCTGTGCCCATGGCTATGGCAGATGGGAATTTGTTAATATCCGATTGTACAAAACCTGACACTTAACTTGATTAAAATGAATCAACCGCGTGTGTAGCTGTCACGACCGGTTTTCCAATAAAAATATTTATTGATAAACCAGTCTTTTGAGTCCAGTATGAGAGAAATCCTCCTCACTGGTAGACAATTTCTTGATACAATAAGCCAAAATATTTATTACAGGGTTGAACTGCGGTCGCTCAACCAAAATTATTACAAGCACGCCAATAATCATACATAATGGCGGACAGGACACAGTGGTGTGAAGACATACTACTGACTCACGGATAGGTTGGTGGTGGGAAAAACACAACGGGAAGGGAAATACAAGACTCTAAGAATATCATTTCATCGAACGTCGAGGTGAGGCTCGATAAATTTATTTGGTAGCGGAAGCGGATATAAAAGAGTGACCAAATCCAGGGTCGCACGAGACTGACTGGGACTCCTCTAAGTGTCGGACTCGCTATCGAACTCTTCATCCATGAGATCGCCTTCGTCAGCATCTGGCCAAATCAACAAGCCAGTGAGTACTTTGAAAGTACTCGCAAGACAGTTCGGACGTAAGATATAACAAATGCATGCATGGATGCAACATGATTAATTCCTTAATGCACAATAAATAAAATTGGCATAACGGGTAAGTAAAAAGGGAAACGGCGGTAGTCCGCCTGAAATCCCACAGAGCATAAATAAGGACCGATCGGGTCTCTGAAATGACGCCTCCAAAGGTGAACAAAATAAAAATAAGGAAATGATGCCACAGTCGGGCATCTTAGCGACACCACATAAAGGGCTTTAAAAGAAATGCCACGGTCGGACGTCTGAGCGACATCGCAGAAAGGGCTTTAAAAGAAATGCCACAGTCGGACGTCTGAGCGACATCGCAGAAAGGGCTTTAAAAGAAATGCCACAGTCGGACGTCTGAGCGACATCGCAGAAAGGGCTTTAAAAGAAATGCCACAGTCGGACGTCTGAACGACATCGCAGAAAGGGCTTTAAAAGAAATGCCACAGTCGGACGTCTAAGCGACATAGCAGAAAGGGCTTTAAATTAACCAGTAAATAATACTCATAATAAACATTCAATCCATGAGAATAAACGGGTTAGTCCATCCACAGGGATAATTATTCAACCGGACTTAGCACTCATGCGATTCACCGGAGTCTATGTCATCAAAGCTGACAATTGATTAGGATAAGATGGAACGAAACTTGACATGGAATAGATGATTTGGAGGAATATATGACTCTGCAGAGTTTGTACAAAATTTTTCCCACAGCCAACGGATTTCCGTAGTCACGAAGGACTAGTTCCGTTTATGGTATTTCGGAAGAAAACACAGCTAACCGGTACACACCCATCCTACCTCTCGATGCTAGGAATCACCCTAGTAATCGTCCAAGAAAAACTTTTGAGACGGGGAGATCACAATCTCGAATAGCATGGGATCAAATTTATATACGCGCGCTCTAAGGGGTGCCCCCCTCTCGGTCCCAACCGGAAACACCCATGCCCCCTGACCGGATGACTGGCTTTAATCCAGGGCCATGGAACCATCATCACGGCCTCTCCTCTTTGGTGTGTACCATGAAAGCAGTTTGCAACTTACTAAACCATATTCCTTGCGGAAAACATGTGGTAGTACAAGGAAGGAAATGATAGGTACTGGACCGATATGGTTTGACACTAAAGTCACATAGTCTGGCATAAGACTGGCATGCTACAACACTGCCATCGTACCCATCCTCATGCCAACACATGGCCATTCATATTCACATTCATCCACGTATGGATCATCGAACTCACTTACCTTATTATCGCATAAAATAACGTTCATCGGTATGCTCACCAACATGCCATGAAACTAACTAAATGCAAAACATGCCAAGACACTCATCATATCAAAAATTCAAACATGCTTGCCTGGTTCAGAGTAGTCGGAGCCTAGCTCGGTGAAGTTCGCGGCTCCGTCACCTCCTTCGGTATCTACGGTTTAAAGAAAATATATGCGCTAACGTAAATACCAAGGAGTGCACAGAAGGTAAACCAAATATTTTTCAAATAAATCTGATAAAAAACTAGACAAAATTTTAAAGAGAACAGAAAAAGAATCAATCAAAAATACTTTTCTGATTAAAAGTTATAAGGGTTTTTGTCCAGGGACTTATCTGTAATGAAACAGAAGATTTCCAGGGGCTAGTTTATAAAAACAGAAAACGCTTCGGTAGCGACTACGCCAGCCCGAAGAGAAAACGCATTCTGCCCGAAGGCGCTTCCAGAAAACGATTCGAAAGAGAGAGCAGAGAGGCTGACGGTGGGGTCCCACCCGTCAGGTTCAAATGTTCAAACGGGGCGGCAGAGTTCGCCGGCGCCCGAGAGCCGCGGTGGTCGTCGGCGGCGATCCACGGCGAGGCAGAGAGATCGGAGAGTACCTCCGTGCTCAGGGTACCCTTCCGCGTCAGTTGATGGTGGTGGAGTCGGTCGGCGAGCACCACGTCGACGGCGAGCTTTGCTCCGGCGGACGGCGGCTCGGGTGGTCGAGGGGCTCGTCGGAGAGGGCTGCAAAGGTTAAATTGAAGAGGGGGTTATGCTCCTGGCAGCTAGAGAGGGTAACGAACGGGGTTTGAGCGCCGGAGATGGCCTCACCAAAACGAATCGGGCTGGAGGCCGAGGCGGGGCGAGGCGGCCGGAGCTGGGGGAGGAGACCTCCTCGAGGTCCCCCTAGTGGCCTGGCGGGGTGTTGGTGAGTAGTGGAGGTGCTTCGTGCACGAGAGTGAGCTCGGGACCCCTTTATATAGGCGGTCCGAGGCGGTTGCCGTGAACGAGGATCACCGGCGAGCGATTACGGAGGCGCAGTGCTCGGTCGGGGTGGTTAGGGGGTCGAGTGTCATCACGGAGGTTCAATGGGTCCGTTTTGGTGTTAAACTGGCCGGGGTTTGGGTGTTAAGGGCGAGCTCGACGGAACGGGGATGGCGCGGGCCCGTCGGCGGCGGAGAGCGCGTTCCGTGCTTGCCGGCCACGGTGGCTGTGCTACGGGCGTGCGCTGGCGTGCATGAGGCGACGCGGAGAGCCAGGGAGCGATGGGCGGCGCGGAACGGCGTTATGCCGTGGTGTGCCTCCTGTCGGCCGCCACGGGGGGTCCCGATGCCGCAGAAGACGCCGGCGAGGGTGAGCCAGCATGCTACCGACGCCAGGAAGGCTCCACGCACGCGCGTGCAGCTTCGGACAAGAGGAAGAGGCGGCGAGGAACGTGCCAAGGGCACTGTGGCCGCGTGACTGAAACTGTCGAACGGAAGATGACACTGAAACTGAATTTTCTGAACTTTGAACAGTAACAGTGCCCACAAGGTGTTCGACCGAATGAAATTGGCCTCTGGTGATTTTTCCTTGAGCTGATTATGGTGGAGTGGCTTCTCCTTGCTCAAGTAGGCTTCATGATTTTTGGTGGAATTTTTGGAGCAGTGTGGATATGAATTTCACCAAATTTGGCAAATCTGGTCCAAACTTGCAGAGACTGTATTTTGAAAATTTTGAAAAGAGGAGGAGTGGATCAAGATGGTTCTGGGTTGTGGGTTCAAAGGACAATCCAGGAGAATTGGTTTGAGGTCAAAACTCAAATGAAAAAGTGTACTTGCTTTGAAAATCCCTCAGGCTCCAAATAATATTCAGAATTGAATTGAGGGGAAAAAATAATTAGAATAAAATCCAAAACCAGTTTGGATTAGTTGGGACAGAGAATTTAGGTTGATCACAAGGGGGAGGGATGGTTTTGGAGGGGTTTTATCTCATGGGCAAAAATACAAAGCCAAGGGTGGCTTCAAAGATAAGAAAATCCCAAATTTCCATAGAGCTTCACTTAAAAAAAACAAGTTAAAACTCCCAAAAAAAATTTAGAGGGAACTAACAGAGAAGAAGTTTGCAAAAGATCAACCACCAAAGTTTGAAAGAAATAAAATCCCTGCCAAGGCAAAAGGAGGTTTTTAAGAGGAAGGTTTTTCTGAAAAAGAAATTTTTTAAAAAGGTCTCTCCTCAAAACCACAAAGTTTTTGATAAAAACCAAATAAATATTTTGGAGTGTCACAACACCTACCCCCTTAGGAAAAATCTCGTCCCCGAGATTTCAGCTGATCCTTAAATAAGTGTGGATGCTCTGCCCGAAGAAAATCCTCGCTTTCCCAAGTTGCTTCACTGTCGGTGTGATTGCTCCACTGGACTTTGAAAAACTTGATGGTTTTCTGTTGGGTCCTCCTTTCAGACTCCTCTAATATTCTTATGGGACGTTCTCGATACGTGAGGTCTGGCTGTACGTCAATGCTCTCATGAGATACTTGTTTCTCTGGGTTGCTTACGCACTTCCTTAATTGAGAGACGTGGAACACGTCGTGAATGTCGGACAAGTCTTCGGGTAAGTCTAGTTGGTAGGCTACAGTGCCTCTTCGTGCCACTATGCAAAATGGTCCAATGAACCTTGGTGCTAATTTTCCTTTAATCTTAAACCGTTGGAATCCTCTCATCGGGGATACTCTCAAGTATACGAATTCACCGGGTTCAAAGCTGACCCTACGATGTTTCTGATCATAATAACTTTTCTGTCGACTTTGAGCGGTCTTAAGTCGGTCCCTGATTAGCTTGACTTTTTCCTCGGCTTCTCTGAGCATATCTGGTCCGAAGATGCGGCTGTCTCCGGTCTCTGACCAATTTAACGGGGTACGACATCTCCTTCCGTATAGGGCTTCGAAAGGAGCCATTTGCAGGCTGGCCTGGTAACTGTTGTTGTATGCGAACTCGGCATATGGCAGGTTGTCCTCCCAACTGGTTCCATAGGTGAGGACACATGCTCTCAGCATGTCTTCTAAAACCTGGTTTACGCGTTCTGTTTGTCCATCAGTCTGTGGATGGTATGCGGTACTGAAGGCTAGTTGGGTTCCCAGAGCCTGTTGTAATTGCTCCCAAAATCTTGAGACGAACTGAGTGCCTCTGTCGGAAATTATAGTCTTCGGGACACCGTGCAGACAGACTATGCGGGAAAGATAAATCCTGGCAAGCCTCTGAGTGGTGTAGGTTGTCTTCACTGGAATAAAGTGTGCCACTTTGGTCAACCTGTCAGTGATGACCCATATGGCATCATTCCCGTGTCGTGACCGAGGTAATCCGACAATAAAATCCATCCCTATTTCATCCCATTTCCACTCAGGTATTTTGTTAGGTTGTAGTAGTCCGGCTGGTCTCTGATGTTCAGCTTTTATGCGTTGACATGAGTCGCAACATGCAATGAAGGCGGCTATGTCCCTCTTCATACCGTGCCACCAAAATCTTTCCTGAATATCCTTATACATTTTGGTTCCTCCAGGGTGGATCGAATATGGAGTGGTGTGTGCTTCAGTTAAAACCTGCTGTTTAAGGTCTTCTATGTTTGGCACGCATAGCCTTTCTCCGTACCATAATATTCCTTCATTGTCTATGACGAATTCCGAGGCCTTGCCCATACTCAACTTCCTTTTAATTCCTTCAATGCTGGGGTGACCGGACTGAGCCTCTTTAATTTTCTCCACAAGGTGTGGTTGTATTTCCAAGTTTGATATGGTGCCTTCTGCTACCATTATCAAGTTGAGCTTGACAAATTCTTGATGGAATTCGGGCCTCAAGCTGTGCAGATAGTTCCCGTCGGAGCTGGGGTTCCGACTCAGGGCATCGGCCACTACGTTTGCTTTCCCTGGATGGTAATGGATACCAACATCATAATCCTTTACCAATTCCAACCAGCGGCGTTGCCGTAAATTTAGTTCTGGCTGCGTAAAAATGTATTTGAGGCTTTTGTGATCCGTACATATCTCACATCGATTCCCAAGTAGGAAATGCCTCCATTCCTTGAGTGCATGAATAACTGCTGCCATTTCTAAATCATGAGTGGGATAATTTTCCTCGTGTTTGCGAAGTTGCCTTGAAGCATAGGCGACAACCTTGCCTTCTTGCATCAACACGCATCCGAGACCCTTTCTGGATGCGTCACAAAATACTTCAAAATTCTTGTGTATATCGGGTACAATTAATACCGGTGCTGTTGTTAATTTCCGCTTTAGCTCTTGGAAACTTTTCTCGCAGGCTTCTGTCCATTCAAACTTCTTATCTTTCTTGAGTAACTGTGTCATAGGCTTGGATATGGTGGAAAATCCTTCAATAAATCTGCGGTAATATCCTGCCATTCCCAAGAAACTTCGTATGTCGGTTACGCTGGCTGGTGACTTCCAGTCAAGTACGGCCTTGACTTTCTCTGGGTCCACTGCTATACCGTCTTGAGTCAGCACGTGGCCTAGAAAACCTACTTGTCTTAGCCAAAATTCGCACTTGCTGAACTTGGCATACAATTGGTGTTTCCTTAGCTCTCCTAGTACAATCCTGAGATGTTCTGCGTGCTCTTCTGGTGTTTTGGAGTATACCAGAATATCGTCGATGAATACTACGATGAATTTGTCCATAAACTTCATAAATACTTTGTTCATGAGGTGAACAAAATATGCCGGGGCGTTAGTTAATCCAAATGGCATCACTGTGAACTCGTACAGTCCATATCTGGAGGTGAAGGCTGTTTTGGGGATATCTTCCGTTCGTACCTTCAATTGATTGTATCCTGACCTTAAGTCAATTTTTGAGAATACCTTGGCCTGAGCAAGTTGATCAAACAAATCGTTTATCCTTGGCATCGGGTATTTGTTTTTGACTGTGACCATGTTAAGTGCTCGATAGTCGATACACAATCTCAGCGTTCCATCCTTCTTCTTGGCAAATAAAATTGGTGATCCCCAAGGTGAGGAGCTAGCTCGAATGTATCCTTTTTCCAGTAATTCCTTTATTTGCTTCTTCAATTCGATCAACTCGGATGGTGCCATTCTGTATGGTTTCTTGTATATGGGGGTGGTTCCTGGTGCTAGCTCAATGCGGAATTCTATTTCTCGGTCTGGTGGCATGCCTGGCAGCTCTTCAGGGAATACATCTGGAAATTCACACACTACTGGAACCTTGTTTAGCTCAGAAACGTCCACCTTATTTAATCTCGGTTGTCGGGGTCTTTTTCCTTCCTTGGCTGATACTCTTATTGTCTTCCCTTGGTGGTGTGTGAGAATCACGGTCCTGTTGAAACAGTCGATAAAACCTTTATTGGTGGTTAGCCAATCCATCCCTAGGATGACATCCAGTCCTTTATTTTCCAATACAATAAGATTTGCGTAAAACTCCAATCCTTCAAACTCAATGACCACATTCTGACAGTAATTCTGAGAGACTTGCGGAATCCCGGGGGACTTGATTATTATGGATTTCTCCAAAGGAAGCATCGAAAAATTATTTTGCAAAGCAAAACTTTTCGAGATGAAAGAGTGAGAAGCTCCAGAATCAAACAAAACCATTGCAGGTATTGTGTTGACAGGAAACGTACCGAGTACGATATCCGGAGCATTTTGTGCCTCCTCTTTGGTTACGTGGTTCAGATGACCCTTCCTGTGGTTATTGTTGGGATTGAAATTGTTTCGCTTGGGCGCTGAATTATTGCCGCCGTTGTTCGGCTTTGGGGTTGAGTTCCTTGGCTTGGGGCACTGTTTGGCATAATGCCCTTCTTCTCCACAAGCGTAACAAGTAACGCCGGGGTGATAGGTGAATTCCTTGTCCCTTGCATGAAAATTCTTGATTGGGCGTGAGACATTGGATGAGAATTTGGGTGTCCCACCCTTTTTAAAATCTATCTTGCTTCGGTGATTGCGAGTGTGATTAGTCTGGTCCCTTTTTCGCTTGCGGATATCTTCCAGACTGCGTCTCTCATTTTCCAGAGTAATGGCCTTGTCCACCAGTGTTTTAAAATCAGGAAAAGTGTGCACGACCAGTTGGCATTTAAGCGTGGGCGCCAGACCGTCAAGGAATTTCTCCATCTTCTTGATTTCAGTCATACGATCCTCATTGGCGCAGCGGGATAATAGGGTAAATTGACTGTTGTAATCTGACACTGTCATGTTCCTTTGTTTGAGGTCATCGAATTCTCTCTTCTTGATTTTCATAATACTCTTAGGAATATGTGCACCATGGAAACCTTCCTTGAAATCATCCCAGGTTATGTCATTTTCATTGGGATGCATGTGCAGAAAATTCTCCCACCACGATGCGGCTGCTCCTGTGAGATAGTGTGGAGCATATAGTACTTTCTCGAGATCTGAACACTTTGCAATAATTAATTTCCTTTCCATATCTTGAAGCCAGTCCTCGGCTTCAAGAGGCTTGTCAGTGTGAGAAAATGTTTGAGGACGTGTCTTCTGTAGCTCAGATAACTTGGAATGTTGTTGATACTTTCCATGATGATTCCCCATGTTGATGACTTGGTTCATCATCTCGCGATGTTGTTGCTGACTCTGTTCATAAAGGCGGCACATTTGTGAAAGTGCCGATTATCTGCCTTGTTGGCTTGACTATCCCTGAGTGAACTCATTGTTGGGTTGAGTATCATGAATTTCCTCTGGTGGAATTGGCATGGAACGTGTCCAAGGACGAGACATTTTTCACTCTGGAAAAAAATATTTTTGTAAAACTCTTAAGAAAAGCGGAAAGAGTCGCAAAAAAAAAAATAAAACCATAAATGCATAAAGCTGGCAGATATAATTAAATACCCAAGCTTGCTTAAGAAAAACAAATCGACTTGCGCACGGAGAAGGACTGCTCATTACATATCTTACACGCAGGCGGTAATTATACAGTACATCACACAGGATATGCGTACATAATCCTGACATGTTATTAAGGCTAGTGCACTTCTCCAGATCCTACATGATGCGCAAACAGGCTACTTCTCACAACCTATGCACATATCTTACAAAGCGGTACAATACATGGCAGCTAAGCGTACTCAGGCAGAGATGTTGACGACCTCCTTTGCCCTGCCGAGGGCGAGGCGTAGCGAGGTTGGGGACTCGACTTGCTCCTCACTAATGGGCTCCATACGTGTAGTGTTGCGTAGAGCGGACGGAGCGGTTGCCAGGGGCGGAGCAACACGTACAGGAGTGGGCGCGAAGGTTGGTGTAGTGCGCGCTGGAGTGGGTGCAATGACTTGGTTAAATTCTTCGGTAGAAGGCAGGCGACGAGTAGGCGTAAAAGATGCTGATGACGAGACAAAAGTCGGTGGCGGAGCGATGGGTAGGAGCTCCCTCCTATTGGCAGCACAGCCATGGACTGAGTCCATGCGGGTAGCTACGAAGTCGTCCACCAGGTTGTCGAAGGCTGCCTCCAGGGCCCGGAGATACTCAATGAGCATCTCAAAAGCCTCGTCTCGTTCTCCTCTGGGGCAGGAGTATGCGTAGTGACAGGTGTAAGGCACATGGCACGGAAGATAACGGTAACGACGAGTCTTCATCACGGGAAGGACATCCCTGAGACGAGCTATCGCCTCGCGGGCTGCCATCTGCATAGCATGCCTCTCCGTAGGCATGGCTCTTCCCACGAACCGGAAGCGGCGTAACTCACCACACCCTCCCCTGAACTGCACCGCGGCCTGGTGCATGGTCAGACTGTCGTTGACTCGGTGCTGGCAGAGTGTGAAGACTGGGCGCACGGATGGCCCCGTCGCGACCTGAACAATGAAAGAAAGAAGCTTGACGAACCCATCGGGCACATTGGCGAAGGTCGGAGACTCGCAGCTGTTGTCGGCCATCTACAAAAGTAGGCAAAATTCTGCAGGGTCAGATCATAAATTTATGCTGACTGACAGAAAATGACTACAATTGCAAAAACATAAAATAGCTCTGTCATGCTAATAACTAATTAGCGATCGCACCTAGTGGCTTCCTACAGTCAGCCTGGCTCTGGTACCAAGCTTGTCACGACCGGTTTTCCAATAAAAATATTTATTGATAAACCAGTCTTTTGAGTCCAGTATGAGAGAAATCCTCCTCACTGGTAGACAATTTCTGGATACAATAAGCCAGTAGCATAAAATATATTACAGGGTTGAACTGCGGTGAGGCTCTAAGAATATCATTTCATCGAACGTCGAGGTGAGGCTCGATAAATTTATTTGGTAGCGGAAGCGGATATAAAACAGTGACCAAATCCAGGGTCGCACGAGACTGACTGGGACTCCTCTAAGTGTCGGACTCGCTATCGAACTCTTCATCCATGAGATCGCCTTCGTCAACATCTGGCCAAATCAACAAGCCAGTGAGTACTTTGAAAGTACTCGCAAGACAGTTCGGACGTAAGATATAACAAATGCATGCATGGATGCAACATGATTAATTCCTTAATGCACAATAAATAAAATTGGCATAACGGGTAAGTAAAAAGGGAAACGGCGGTAGTCCGCCTGAAATCCCACAGAGCATAAATAAGGACCGATCGGGTGTCTGAAATGACGCCTCGAAAGGTGAACAAAATAAAAATAAGGAAATGATGCCACAGTCGGGCATCTTAGCGACACCACATAAAGGGCTTTAAAAGAAATGCCACGGACGGACGTCTGAGCGACATCGCAGAAAGGGCTTTAAAAGAAATGCCACAGTCGGACGTCTGAGCGACATCGCAGAAAGGGCTTTAAAAGAAATGCCACAGTCGGACGTCTGAGCGACATCGCAGAAAGGGCTTTAAA